>NC_090405.1:52871807-52875529 GCF_036365525.1 Heterodontus francisci
ACGATGTCATAATCAAATGGCACACACACAGGCAGGCAGACACAGAGAGCAGGGTGGGGCCTCTATCCTCAGCGGATTACAGCCATTTAAGAAACAATTAGAGGCTGCAATAGGTGGACTGTCGGTTCTTTCTCGATAGATGTACAAAGATGGGCCAAGTGGCCTTCCTTATCTTTAATATCTTGTCATCATTCTTTACATGGAAGAACGGCAATTAGATACCAGCTGTGGCTCAGTGGATAATATACTCTCACCTCGGAGTCAGAAGGTTTTGGATTTAAATCCCACTCCAGAGACCCAGACCAAAATCCAGGCTGACAGTCCAGTGCAGTACTGAGGGAGTGCCGCGCTGTCGGAGGGTCAGCACTGAGGGAGTGCCGCGCTGTCGGAGGGTCAGCACTGAGGGAGTGCCGCGCTGTCGGAGGGTCAGCACTGAGGGAGCGCCGCGCTGTCGGAGGGTCAGCACTGAGGGAGCGCCGCGCTGTCGGAGGGTCAGCACTGAGGGAGCGCCCCGCTGTCGGAGGTGACGTCTTTCAGACGAGATGTTAAACCAAGGCCCTGTCTCCCCCCTCGGTGGGTTTAGAAGATCCCATCCTGAGAAGGAATAGTGGAGTTCCTGCTGGTGTCCTGAGCAAATATTTATCCCGCAACCAACATCACTAAAAACACATTATCTGGGTCATGCTCACATTGCTGTTGTGGGATCTTGCTGTGTACAAATTGGCCACTGTGTTTCCTGCATTACAAACTGACAACGCTTCAGAAAGCGGTTCAGTGGCTGTGAATCCCTTGGGGTATCCTGAGGTTGTTGAAGGCTCTATGCAAATCTTTGTGGGTGGTGGTTACTGGATAAGATTGAGTGCTCTGTGATGCCACCCACAGTTGAATATCCCAGCACCGACTCAACTTGCACTTAAACAGGTGCAGCTTGGAGTGAGGCTGCCCGGTCGCCATGGACCCGCGTTCCAAGGCGAATCAGCAGCTTTTGTTAGGAATGGGCAGTTACCTTGGCAATGTCATTGATCAGGTCCTGGTACTTGTTCTGGGGGTTCACCTTTCCCAGACCCGCCAGTTTTTTCAGATTTTGCTCGATCTTCTCTTTCTTCTCCTGCAGTGACATCTGGTTTTCTTCCAACTGAACCTGGTTCCGTTTCATCTTCTCGGGCGTTTTGGCGTCTCGTATTGCCCGTCTCTGCATAGCTCGCTGGTGCTCAGTGTCCTGGGAAAACAGACACCATCAGCCATGAACCCCTCAAACACTCCGGGGCTGACATTTGCACCAGAAACGTCTTCAAACTTTTTCCCAAACAGAATATTCCTACTCTCT
Organism: Heterodontus francisci; assembly: GCF_036365525.1. Lineage (NCBI taxonomy): Eukaryota > Metazoa > Chordata > Chondrichthyes > Heterodontiformes > Heterodontidae > Heterodontus > Heterodontus francisci. Next base: position 52,873,135 of record NC_090405.1, read on the forward strand.
GTTAGCACACAGCATTCCTCAATCAGTTCACTTGTCACAAGAACAGGAAGAGGCCATTCAGCCCCTCAAACCAGAGGAAATAGTTTCTGCGAGATCTACTCTGTCGGGTCCCCTTTCTCATTTTAACACAATCCTGCAGCTTCTCCACAATCCTCATTTCTCTTCCTACGGGAATAATCTCCATCACAGAATTTCCCTCATCAGCAGAAGGGAACGCTGGAGCTGACTCCGCACATGCCGTCAAGGATGCGGGAGGGGAGGGGGGGGAAATCTCAGGCACAGAGCTGGATTCCATCATTCCCACACTATACTAATCCAAAATGGAGCCTCGACCTGCTGTGTGTGTAGGCACCCCTTCCCGTTCCGCACCCTGTCCCCCTCCCCCCACAACACCCACCCGCACCCACTTCCTCCCTTTGACAAGACGTTAGTGAGCAGACGGTGTCCCCGGAACATTCTGGAAGATTTGTTACACACCTGCTCTGCAGAAGCCGGACTTTCCAGATCTCGGTCAAGGTCTCACCCGGCTGGAAGCGGATCACATCAACAATCAGGCGCTTTGTGCTGGAGTAGAATGAGCAGAGAACTGGGTCACCTGTCAGTCTGGCTCGCTATCCCCATTCAAACAACTAATTGCATTTGTATAGCGCCTTAATGCAGTAAAAGATGTCCCAAAACACTTAATGGAATGCAAGACTGACACTGAGCCACATAAGGAGATATTAGGACAGGTGACCAGAAGCTCGGTCAAAGAGAATTAAAGGAGTGTCTTAAAGGAGGAGAGAGAGAGGCAGAGGGGTTTAGGGAGGGAATTCCAGAGCTTAGGGCCCAGACAGCCAAAGGCTCGGCTGCTAATGGAGCGATTAAACTCGGGGATGTGCAAGAGGCCGGGATTGGAAGAGCAGAGAGACTTGAAGAGGCGGTACTGAGGGAGCGCCACACTGTCGGAGGGTCGGTACTGAGGGAGCGCCGCACTGTCGGTACTGAGGGAGCGCCGCACTGTCGGAGGGTCGGTGCTGAGGGAGCGCCGCACTGTCGGAGGGTCGGTGCTGAGGGAGCGCCGCACTGTCGGAGGGTCGGTGCTGAGGGAGCGCCGCACTGTCGGAGGGTCGGTGCTGAGGGAGCGCCGCACTGTCGGAGGGTCGGTGCTGAGGGAGCGCCGCACTGTCGGAGGGTCGGTGCTGAGGGAGCGCCGCACTGTCGGAGGGTCGGTGCTGAGGGAGTGCCGCACTGTCAGAGTTGCCACCTTTTGGATGGGATGTTAAACTGAGACTTTGTCTGCCCTCTCAGATCCCATGGTGCTGTTCTGAAGAGCAGGAGAGTTCTCCCCCACCCTGGTGTCCTGGCCAACAATTATCCCTCAACCAACATAACAGATTATCTGGTCATTATCTTTGTGGATCTTGCTGTGTGCAAATTGGCTGCTGTGTTTCCTACATGACAACAGTGACCACAAATTCACAAAATAATTCATTGGCTGTAATGTGCTTTGAGACATCCTGAGCTGGTGAAAGGCGCTATAGAAATGTAATTTTAAAAAATGAAATCTTTGAAACTCTCCTCCCTGCCAGGCCTTACTTTAAGATCAGAGCGCGGGCGTTCATCTCCTCATTCTCTCCCCCCGCTACATCGAATTTGTTGGTGAGGGTGAGGGACACCTCGGTCTTGGAAAGCTGCTCCTTATTCGGTTCCTGAACACCTCCTTCACCTGCGGGAGAGGGGATTCCATGAGTCAACTCGCCAAACAACATCAACACAGCCTCAAGGAGCTTCACAGGAACGTTAACCAATAAAAAATTACACAAGGAGACATAAGGACAGGTGAACAAAGGCTTGGTTGTAGATTGTAAAGAATGCCTTAAAGGAGCAGAAGGGTTTAAGGAGGGAATTCCCGAGCTTAGGGCCCAGGCAACTGAAGGCACGGTCGCCAATGGTGGAGAGGTTGAAATAGACCAGAATTAAAGGAGTGCAGAGATTTGGGAGGATTCTGGGACTGGAGGAGATTACAGAGATAGGGAGGGGGCGAGATCAATGGACGGATTTGAAAACGGATGGGAAGTTGCTAGGGGGAGCAGGTAGCGAGTTCTGGGTAAGCTTAAGTTTCCAGAGAATATAAGGTGGGAGGCAGGAAAGGAGAGCAGTGGAATAGTGGAATGTGAAGATAAGAAAGGCACGGATGAGGGTTTCAGCAATAGATGGGCTGAGACTGTGTCAGAGACAGGCAATGTTAAGGAGGTGGAATTGGCCAGAGTGATGGTGATGAAATGGGGTTGGGGCCTCAGCTCAGGGTCATGTAGCTTGCCAAGGGACTGGAATCGGTGGCTAGGGATTAGAGTTTGAAGGAAATGGCATCCGTCTTCCAATGTTTACAGAACAGCGAGACTGGGCACAATAA
>NC_090405.1:52875729-52913229 GCF_036365525.1 Heterodontus francisci
TGAGAATAAAATCAAAATACGTCGGGGATTACCTCAGTTTGTAGAAAACAGACAGCCAGAACAGCTCATTTATAAAACACCTAAAAAGCAGGTATATGATCTTATAGAAGTACAGTAAGGTATAGTAAGGGTAAATGGAGTATTACAGGAGACTAAACTGCAAGAGTAGGACAAGGGGTCAAACTTCTAAAGAGGCAACTTAAGAATTCCTGATACCTTTTTCACACTTTCTCCCTACGCTCCCCTAACCTCTTCCCATCTTCAAAACTCTTTCAAGTCTTCATCCCTGCTCGTCTTCCTTACACTCCCCTCTGACTCAGCCTGAACTATGCAGTATTCGGGGATAGTTTGCTCCACTGAGTCCTCTGAGAGTTTCTGCAAGGAATGTGTGAAGGGGGAATTCACACTGACCCGAATCTACTGAGGTTGGGATTACAGACCTGGATGGGATCAAAGTAGAGAGAGCCACATACTGCAATATTGCACCAAAAACTGTCCCTGTCTGATCTGGAAGTATTTTCAATCACCTGAATAAGCACAAAACTCAGATATTTCCAAGTGCATAACAGAAGCTTGGCCCCTTGTTTTCACTGTTCACTTACTGTCATGTTCCTCCTGAACCACCACATTCACCTGGTCGACAGATCCTTGAATATCATTCCAGCTGATAAACTCATGGCCATCTGCTCGAGCCCTGGCCTTCAGCTTCATCAGCTCATCGACATACTAAAACACAGCAAGGCAACACGTTGGTGTAGATCGAACTGAGACCATTAAAGGATTTCATAGGCAGACAGAGAGAAACTATTTCCTCTGGTGGCAGGGAATCCAGAACAAGGGACATGACATTAGAGCCAGCTCGTTCAGGGGTGATGTCTGGAAGCATGTCCTCACACAAAGGGGAGTGCAAATCTGAACTCTCTCCCTAAAAAGCTGCTAAGGCTGGGGGTCAATTGAAAATTCAAACACTGCGATTGATAGATCTTGGTTGGGTAAGGCTGGTAAGGATAACAGAGCCAAGGTGGGTAGATGGATGAAGATACAGATCAGCCGTTATCTAACTGAATTGCGGAACAGGCTTGGAGGGGCTGAATGACAGCCTCTTCTTCCAATATTTACAAAGAGCACTCACAGGGAGTGCCTAACAGGTAATAATGATTAGAAAGGACAAGGTGCTGGGAAGCAGATTAATGGCCAGTATCCTTCATAAACCTGAGCTCATCGAACACTCTGCTGCCCATGTCCCAACTCGTGCCCAGCCCAGTTCGCCCACCACCTCTCAGCTCGCTGACTTCAGTCCAGCAACTCATTGATTTTCAAATCCCTCCAAGGCTTGCCCCTCCCTCCGTTTCTCTGTAACCTCCTCTTGCCCGACAGCCCTCCAATTACAGTCTCTTGAGCATCCCCAATTTTAATTGCGGCACCGTTTGTGGTCGTGCCTTCAGCTGCCTGGGCCCTGAGCTCTAGAATTCCCTCCCTAAATCTCTTCACCCCTCTCTCCTCCTTTCAGATGCTCCTCAAAACCGCTCTCTCTCTGAGCAAGCTTTTGGTCATCTGTCCTACATGGCTTGATGTCACATTTGGTTCTCTAACACTGTAAAGCGTCTTGGGATGTTCTACTAATATTAAAGGTGCTATATAAATGCAAGTTGTTAATAGGAGGCTTATGGATATTGTTTTGAACTACTGGCTTAGTGCAGGCTGAGTAAACAAAACACTGGTTGCTAGGCTGCAGTAGGCCTCAGGCCCTTACCTCTGTGCGTTGCTATCATCCACATTGGTGAGGCCTGTCACTGGGTTCTGGATCTGCCTCCACACCCCGTTCACATCACCAGCATCCAGAGCACGATTAATCATTGCCACAGAGGATAACATTTCCACTGCAACAGCCAGCTCAGCATGTGTTAGGTTACCCTATGACCAGAGGCATCGAAAACATTTAATACCTTTTGATCACCATGAATAAAAATATAAACTTTTCTTTCAGTGCACAATAATTAGATAATCAATAAGAAAACATGAAATATTCTATCCATCAAACCCGCTCCTCCCACAGCCCATATACACTCTCCCCATCACTGACTCTACCCACCCATTTAATCACCCACAGCCCATGTACACTCTCCCCATCACTGACTCTACCCACCCATTTAATCACCCACAGCCCATGTACACTCTCCCCATCACTGACTCTACCCACCCATTTAATCACCCACAGCCCATGTACACTCTCCCCTATCACTGACTTTGCACACCCATTTAATCCCCTCCTACAGCCCATGGACGCTCTCCCCTATCACTGACTTTGCACACCCATTTAATCCCCTCCTACAGCCCATGTACACTCTCCCCATCACTGACTCTACCCACCCATTTAATCCCCTCCCACAGCCCATGTACACCCTCCCCGATCACTGACTCTACCCACCCATTTAATCCCCTCCTACAGCCCATGGACGCTCTCCCCTATCACTGACTTTGCACACCCATTTAATCCCCTCCTGCAGCCCATGTACACTCTCCCCTATCACTGACTCTACCCACCCATTTAATCCCCTCCCACAACCCATGTACACTCTCCCCTATCACTGACTCTACCCACCCATTTAATCCCCTCCCACAGCCCATGTACACTCTCCCCTATCACTGACTCTACTCACCCATTTAATCCCCTCTCACAGCCCATGTCCACTATCCCCTATCACTGACTCTACCCACCCATTTAATCCCCTCCCACAGCCCATGTCCACTCTCCCCTATCACTGACTCTACCCACCCATTTAATCCCCTCCCACAGCCCATGTCCACTCTCCCCTATCACTGACTCTACCCACCCATTTAATCCCCTCCCACAGCCCATGTCCACTCTCCCCTATCACTGACTCTACCCACCCATTTAATCCCCTCCCACAGCCAATGGACACTCTCCCTATCACTGACTCTACCCACCCATTTAATCCCCGCCCACAGCCCATGGACATTCTCCCCGATCACTGACTCTACACACCCATTTAATCCCCTCCCACAGCCCATGTACATTCTCCCCTATCACTGACTCTACACACCCATTTAATCCCCTCCCACAGCCCATGTACACTCTCCCCTATCACTGACTCTACCCACCCATTTAATCCCCTCTCACAGCCCATGTACATTCTCCCCTATCACTGACTCTACACACCCATTTAATCCCCTCCCACAGCCCATGTACACTCTCCCCTATCACTGACTCTACCCACCCATTTAATCCCCTCCCACAGCCCATGTCCACTCTCCCCTATCACTGACTCTACCCACCCATTTAATCCCCTCCCACAGCCAATGGACACTCTCCCTATCACTGACTCTACCCACCCATTTAATCCCCGCCCACAGCCCATGGACATTCTCCCCGATCACTGACTCTACACACCCATTTAATCCCCTCCCACAGCCCATGTACATTCTCCCCTATCACTGACTCTACACACCCATTTAATCCCCTCCCACAGCCCATGTACACTCTCCCCTATCACTGACTCTACCCACCCATTTAATCCCCTCTCACAGCCCATGTACATTCTCCCCTATCACTGACTCTACACACCCATTTAATCCCCTCCCACAGCCCATGTACACTCTCCCCTATCACTGACTCTACCCACCCATTTAATCCCCTCTCACAGCCCATGTACATTCTCCCCTATCACTGACTCTACCCACCCATTTAATCCCCTCTCACAGCCCATGTACATTCTCCCCTATCACTGACTCTACACACCCATTTAATCCCCTCCTACAGCCCATGTACACTCTCCCCTATCACTGACTCTACCCACCCATTTAATCCCCTCTCACAGCCCATGTACACTCTCCCCTATCACTGACTCTACCCACCCATTTAATCTACTGAAGGTTAAATATAAATATTCCCGGGAGGGATTCGAACAGAATGTCCATTCATCCTCACAGCAAAACAAAAGTGAAAAGGGAACATTAAATGACAAAAATAGGAATAAGAAAGCATGAGAGAGAAAATGTGGGAACAGCTTCCAGGATGTTGTGCCTGTGCCCTGAGTTTGATAGTTGAGGGTTAATATTCCAGTATTTACCGATGTTTAAATATCCCAGCACAGGGACTGGGCATTAACAAAACCTGTCAGTCCAGTAACCCTGTGTCCTGAATGTGTCAGCTGCTGAAGGGTTAAACAGTGGACTTCAATGTTTCATAATAATTTTGAATCAGACTATGAGACGGGAGGCTCTGCAACCCCCAACATCGCTGGGTTAGGACAATCTCACCTGGTGGCTCTGCTGTTGCAGGGTGAAGAGTTCCTGCTGATACAGCTCAGCTGCAAATGGGTGAACCTCTGGTAACTGGGCATCGCGATTCATCAGCTCCGTCACTGTCTCCTCTGCTACACCTTTACGCACTGCCGCATTGATACGTGACACAGCTTCCAGCACTGAAACCATAGATCGCCACAGGTGAGATACAGAGTAAAGCTCCCTCTATACTGTCCCATCAAATACTCTCAGGACAGGTACAGCACGGGTTAGATACAGAGTAAATCTCCCTCTATACTGTCCCATCAAATACTCTCAGGACAGGTACAGCACGGGTTAGATACAGAGTAAATCTCCCTCTATACTGTCCCATCAAATACTCTCAGGACAGGTACAGGACAGGTACAGCACGGGTTAGATACAGAGTAATTTTCTTTGTGCCATATTAGAACAATTTGATAAAGAAAAAAAAAAAGAAAAAAAAAAAAAAAACAGGGTTCGATACAGAGTAAAGCTCCCTCTACACTGTCCTCATCAATCACTCCCAGGACAGGTATAGCACAGGGTTCGATACAGAGTAAAGCTACCTCGACACTGTCCCCATCAAACACTCCCAGGACAGGTACAGCACGGGGTTGGCTGCTTGCAATAGACTTTTAAGTAGGTTCACGGACTCCCAGGCCGCCTGTACTTTCTGCGGCCTGGACGAGTCCGTGTTCCATGTTTATACGGAGTGTGCGAGGTTGCAGCCCCTATTTGAGTATCTGAAGGGGCTGCTCCTCAAATTCTGGCTGCACTTCAGTCCCACGCTCCTGATCTTTGGGCACCCGGTGCGGAGGGGCTTGGGCCGGGAGGAGGATCTCCTCGTCGGTCTGCTCCTGCGCCTGGCCAAGGTGGCAATTCACAGGTCCAGGTTGCGGGCCGTCGGGGGTTCCGTCCTCCCCGATTGCCTGCCCCTCTTCCATGGTTACGTTCGCGCCCGGGTGTCCCTGGAGAAGGAGCATGCGGTGTCCACCGGTACGCTTGAGGCCTTCCGCAACCGGTGGGCACCGCAGGGACTGGAGTGCATCGTCGACGCCGAGAATGGCATTTTAATTTGAGTTTTTGTTTATTTCTGTTTTTTAATAAAGTTATTTTTTTAAAAAAACGGGGTTGGCTGCTGGCTAAGTGGAGTGTTGACTGCTGATTGCAGCAACGAGCCTCAGCTGACAGTGCTGGTGGCATTTGGAGGTTGCAGAGGTGGAGAGAGGAGCTACACTGAGCAAGGGAGAGCAGCTACAAACAAGCAGAGGAAAACTCCAACAACAATCGCCTTTAAAAGAGAAGAAAGCGACATTCTTTTTTTGTTGGAAACAAGGCTTTGTCTGGAGGTGGGTGCTGAACACCAGTAATTTACTTTGGACTGTTGGAGGAGGAACAAGTGGCTGGAACAACAAGGGGTGGGGCTGCCAATTCAACAGGAATCTGTGCTGCTGCAAAAGCACACAGGGAAGCTCCCTTCCCACCCCAATTGCCAAGCCTGGGTCAGCTGAAGCTGCCCAGCTAAACAGACGGAAGGGTATAGATAGTGCCTGGGCAGCTTCAGCTGACCCAGGTGAAGACGACTCCCCCAACCAGAAGACCAAGTTTCAAAGACTGTTTTAAGTGTACTGTGAGCACCACCTCCAGAAAGCAAGTCATCCCTTACAGCCTGCCTTTGCCTCTCCTCGATTGTTGTTTGTTTGCTTGTCTTTAATACATATTCAATTTTTTCTGTGAATCTCTGATATTTGGTGTGCAAGCCCACAATTTGGGGTGGGTTTAGCTCTTAGACCCATGGCAAGCCCTTCATCACCGGTGGCGGGGCCCTCTACTACCAATGCAGCTGCAGCTTCTGTGGCTGCCCATGTGGCCCCGTCACCCTTTAAATTAATAACATCCAGCCATGGGGTGAAGAGCTATCCCCAACCCAACATGTATATTGAGGCCTGCGTAAAGGCAATGGGCGAGGTTGTCGGCCCCTCGGCCATTGTTGCGGCCTCAAAGATGTATGGGAAGGCTGTGTTCTTTTTGAGGACCGAGCGGGCGGTGTCCCTGGCCCTGAGTAAGGGGCTCGCTGTGGGGGGGACCTTCCTGCCAGTGGACCCTCTGGGGGCCACTGCGCATCGGATAATGTTGTCCAACGTCCCACCCTTCATTCCCAGTGAGCTCCTCCTCCCCCACCTGCACCATCTGGGGGAGGTAAGGTCGGGGATCACCCCAGTCCGGCTTGGTCTTCCGGGAGCACAGCCTCCAACATGTCTACTCCTTCCGCCGCCAGTTATTTATGCAGCTGGCACGGGAGGAGGACATGGAGGGCCAATTTTATGTGGAGTTCCAAGGGACGGCCTACCGTGTCTTCTGGACCTCGAATGGGGCGCGGTGCCACGTCTGCAAGGGGGTGGGGCATGTTCGGAAGAACTGCCCCAACCTCCCGGCCGCCAGCTCCACCTCAGCGGCCCAGAGTGGTTCCACAGCACCTCCTCCCACTCCCCCCACACATCCAATAGACGCCGCTCAGTCGGTTCCGGAGGCTGTGGTTTTCACAGCCTTCGGCGGGGAGGGGAGCGTCCGTCCGAGCAGAAGGAAGACGCGGGGAAAAAAGAAACATCATGAGGCGCGTCCCCTGGACACTTTGACTCAACCCGAACCTGAGCTCAGCCCAAAGCCCATTCCCATGGAATCCACCTGTCCCAGGGCTGGGCTCAGGCCCAGGGTGACTAAAAAGGAAAAAAAGGGTGCGGAGGCGGAAGCCTCTGATGACATAGTGGGAAAAAGAGGAGAAGGCACCCCTCCACAGAAATAACACAGGGCCCTGAGGTGCTGGGCCCATCTGTTGCGGGGGAGCTGTCTCCTGTTTCGGATCCTCAGGTTTCTCCTACCGCCACCACCAAAGCTGCAAAGTCCGGGCAGGAGCTCCCTATTCCTCAGGATGGAGGGGAGGGGAAGGCCCCGGTACATGAGGCCCCTCCTGAAGGAGTAAGTGGGGCCCTGCTTGTGGTGGGGGAGCCTGGGGACGCCGCCCATTCTGCCACTGCTACTGGGTCGGAAATGAAGGGGAGGGCGACGCCCCAGAGGGTCAGCCCTCCCAGCCGGAGTCCACCACCAACCAGGAGACACCCGACCCGGTGAGAACTGAGAATGCTGCCCCATCTGCTGAACCTGTGGGTGCTGGCAGAGCGGGAGATGGCCTCCTCTCTCCGCCTCCGGTCTCGGCTCCGGCTGGATTTCCGGAGTCGGGATCTTATGTCTCCCCTGGACCACTCGTTGGCCTGGGGACGGAGGTGGAGGGGGGTCCTGGGCTGCTGGCGCCCACAGGCTCCAATTTTACAATAGAACCCAGAGAGGACTCCTCCGCCATCGATCCTGGGGGTGGGATCGTGACGGAGGCAGGACCAGCTGGCGCGGCCGGGACGTCCGCCCCACAGTGTGTGGTGGATGTGTCGGCCGCTGGCGGCGACGACCCGGAGGAGGATGGGGATTCGCTGTGGGGCACGGAGGATGATCTTGATTCCATCGCCAGTGAGGTGGTGGAGTCCCTCGTGCCTCCCACCGAATCTCCTCTCATCCCCATGGCGGAACTCCGGGATTTCCTCGCGGTTTACAGGGGCTGCCGCAATAAAGTTCGGCTGGCCCTCGACCGCTGGTCAAATTTGGCGCTGATCATCCAGTCCGTCCGTGCTGCCCTGAAGATAACGGGCAAGCACGCGGGCGTGAAACTGGTTGAGAGGCGCCGGTTTAATGTGTTCCTCAATGGGTTGCTGGGGGAGTGGAAGGCCAGGTGCACTTCCACTCCCTCCTCACAGTGAGCTGTTGGTGACGGGTTTTAAGTACCTTTGACATGAAGATAACCATAGGCAGCCTCAACATCAACAGCAGCAGGGGGTCTCACCACAGATTTCACAATCTCTCAGTCCTTAGGGAAGGGAGATACGCGGGATTTCCGGGAGACGAAGCCACCTGGCTCCTGGAGTGGCAGGGTGGGGTCTACATGAGTTACCTCACCCCTATTTCTAGTGGGGTGACTATCTTGTTGGCCCCGACTTTTCAGCCGGAGATCTTGGGGGTCAAGGAGCTAGTGCCGGGCCGCTTGCTCCACCTCGCCGTTCGCCTGGGTAGTGTGCAGCTCCACTTTGTGAACGTGTATGCGCCCAGGCCCGGCGCGTTGCAAGCGCGCTTCTTTGAAGAAGTGTCCGCTCTCTTGAGCTCCATCGGTAGCGGCGAGTGCATCATCCTCGGGGGGGATTGTAACTGCACCCTCGAGGTGGGGGATCGCTCCGGTCCCCAGCGCGGCCAAGTGTCGGTGGAGAAGTTGAGGGGACTGATCAGCTCCCTTAACTTGGTGGACGTCTGGCGGAATCTCCATCCCGACTCCAGCGCCTTCACATGGAGGTCTGGAGGAGGGGGGTCGCGAATCGACCGCCTCCACTTTTCGCAGGCGTACGTCTCCCGCGTCTCGGCGGCCTCCATGCGGCTGGTGCCGTGCTCGGACCACCACTTGGTGTGGGCGGAGTTCACTCCGCTACGCACGCGGGTGGAGTCCGCGTTCTGGCACTTTAACAACCGGGTGCTGGAGGACGTGCGATTTCGGGACACATTCTGTCGATTCTGGGCCGACTGGAGAAGGAAGCAGGGGGGCTTCCCCTCCTTGAGGCTATGGTGGGATGTGGGCAAGACTCACATCCGCGTCTTCTGTCAGGAGTACGCGAAGGGGTCGACCCAGAGGCGGGAAGCCGAGATCGGGCGCCTTGAGAGGGAGGTGCTCGACTTGGAGTCCCGCCTCGGTCGTGCTGTCATGGACCCGGCCCTGTGGCAGGCGTACAAAGAGAAGGGCGCGCTGAGGGACCTGCAGCTCATAGGGTCCCGAGGCGCGTACGTGAGGTCGAGCTGCTGGCCGACGACGGATCCTCCATCACGGATCCGGAGGGAATGGGCCTCCTGGTCCGGACGTATTACAGTGCGTTGTTCTCTCCGGATCCGTCCAGCGAGGATGCGCGCAGAGTTTTGTGGGAGGACCTGCCGCAGGTCAGCCCGGAGGGCGCCGAAGGATTGGAGGCTCCGCTCACGTTGGCGGAGCTGACCGGCGCCCTCCACCAGCTCTCGAGGGGCAAATCCCCAGGGCTGGACGGGCTGACCGTGGAGTTCCTCAGGACGTTCTGGGACGTCCTGGGGGACGATTACGCGCGGGTCCTGGGGGAAAGCCTGGCGACCGGGGAGATGCCCCTCTCATGGCGCAGGGCGGTCATGTCCTGCTGCTGAAGAGGGGCGATCTCCGCCTGCTTTAAAAACTGGCGCCAGGTCTCCCTCCTCAGCACGGATTATAAGATCTTTGCCCGGGCTATGCCTACCCGCCTGGGCTCCGTGTTGACCCACATGATCCACCCCGACCAGTCCTACACGGTCCCGGGCCGGTCCATCCAGGACAACATCCACCTGGTCCGGGACCTGATCCATCTTTCCCAGAGGACTGGTCAGTCGGTCGCCTTTCTCTCCCTCGATCAGGAGAAGGTGTTCGACAGGGTGGATCACGAATACCTTTTCGGGACTCTGCGCGCTTTCGGACTCGGGCCGCATTTCGTGGCCCGGGTCTGATTTTTATACGCCGCCGCAGAGTGTCTAGTCAAAGTTAATGGGTCCTTGACGGCGCCCCTTCGCTTTGGGAGAGGAGTGCGTCAGGGATGCCCCATGTCCGGCCAATTGTATACCATCTGCGTGGAGCCCTTCCTGTGCCTGCTTCGCAGGAGGTTGACGGGATTGGCTCTGCGCGAGCCGGCCATGCGGGTCGTCCTCTCGGCTTACGCCGACGACGTGCTCCTCGCGGTCACAGATCCCGTTGACCTGCGGAGGATGCGCGACTGCCAGCAGACCTTATCTGCCGCGTTCTCCGCGAGGATCAATTGGGAGAAATGTTCCAGACTCCTGGTGGGTCAGTGGCGGGTGGACTCCCTGCCGGAGGAGTTGACATCTTTTGCGTGGAGCACCACGTACCTCCCCTAGCTGGGAGTTCACCTTAGCTCTGCTGAGGAAGCCTGGCCGGCAAACTGACAGGAGTTGGAGACGAAAGTTACTGCTCGGCTGGGGCGCTGGACAGGACTGCTCAGAGTGCTTTCCTCCAGGGGCCGTGCGCTGGTTATAAACCAACTGGTGGCCTCCATGTTGTGGTACCGGTTGGTCACTTTGGCCCTGCCCCCTGCATTTGCCACCAAAATCCAGAACAAACTCTTCGATTTCTTGTGGGGCAAGAGGAAACACTGGGTCTCTGCTGCGGTCCTGAGTCTCCCGATCGAGGAGGGCGGCCAGTCGCTGGTCTGCGTCCGCACTCAGGCTGCGACTCACCGCCTTCGGACCCTGCAGAGATACCTGTACGTCGAGCGTCCTCCCAGATGGTGTGCGCTGGCGACGTATTTTTTCCGCCAGTGTCACTGCCTTCAAGACGACACGCAGCTCCCGGTGGAGTCCGTTAGCCGCGCCTCTCTGAGGGAGTGGCCTGTCTTTTACCGGGATCTATTCCGAGTTTGGAACATGGTCACCTCCAGTCAGGGCGCTCCCCCGCCGGCGGAGGAGAGCACCTTGGCTGTCCGGGCGACCGACTCCGGGGATGGTCCGGTGGGCGGAGGAGTAGCTGAAACCCCTGGGAGGCCCCTCACTGCGGGTGGCGAGGGGGCTCGGGTGTGCGGAACGATCCCGGCCAAGCTGACCCCCGCTCGGCCGGAACTGCTCATCGGACCCAGGCCCCGAAACCCTCCTCGGGAGCTGGTCCTGCACAACCCGAGCTGCCTCTCGGAAATGCCCTCCGTGCCATTCCAATCGGCGCGGAGGGGTTTCCTGTATGGGCTGCTCCTGCACACTCTCCACTTCCTCGCCCTCGTCAGCCGGCCGGACATGCCCTGGCGGTCCGCGTTGCCATCTGGCGGCGAGGGGAAACCCTGATGGAGGTCTCACTACGCGGGAGTCTTCCCCCTTTACATCGGGGACCTGGGGTGGAGGGTACTGCACAGAGCAGTCCCGTGCAATAGACTTTTAAGTAGGTTCACGGACTCCCAGGCCGCCTATACTTTCTGTGGCCTGGACGAGTCCGTGTTCCACATCTATAGAGTGTGCAAGGTTGCAGCCCCTGTTTGAATATTTGAAGGGGTTGCTCCTCAAGTTCTGGCTGCACTTCAGTCCCACGCTCCTGATCTTTGGGCACCCGGTGCGGAGGGGCGTGGGCCCGGAGGGGGATCTCCTCGTCGGTCTGCATCTGGGCCTGGCCAAGGTGGCAATTCACAGGTCCAGGCTGCGGGCCGTCGGGGGGTCCATCCTCCCCGATTGCCTGCCCCTCTTCCGCGGTTACGTTCGCGCCCGGGTGTCCCTGGAGAAGGAGCATGCGGTGTCCGCCGGTATGCTTGAGGCCTTCTGTGACCGGTGGGCACCGCAGGGACTGGAGTGTATTGTTGACGCCGAGAATGGCATTTTAATTTGAGTTTTTGTTTATTTCTGTTTTTAATAAAGTTATTTTAAAAATATAAGTGTTTATAAAGGAGGCCTGAGGAATAAAGGCCCCCTCGACATAAAATATATAAAAGGGGCCTGAGGTATGAAGGCCACCTTTTAAAAAAAAAAACGGGGTTCGATACAGAGTAAAGCTCCCTCTGCAAAAAAAAAAACAGGTTGCTGCATTTTGCATGAGGCTGGTTTAACTGTTCGGGTGGATGTTAAGGGTCCCAAGACACAATGTGAAGAAAAGCAGGAAGTTCTCCTCGTGTCCTGGCAAACAGACACCGGAAACGATTAAATATTGTTGGAGGATTTCATACATCCGAACATGGCCATTTCACTGGAAACACTTTGGGGCATTTTTGAAAGATGTGGTGTGATTGCCTTGAAGATCTTAGTATGCTAATGAGCTAAGTACCAGGATGCAGTCATGTGCATCTTATAAATACACATTCCATTCACAGGAGTGATCCCTCTCCAGCAGCACTCTGGGTGTACCTTCACCATCTGCATCGAAGAGGCTCACCACCTCCTTCTCAAGGGCAATTAGGGATGGGCAATAAATGCTGGCCTGGCCAGCAACACCCACATCCCATGAATGAATAAAATAAATGTAACTAATAAAGGCAATGATTATATTGAGAGCCACTGGAGTACACACTTCTCCCTCCAGTTTGTCTCCTGTCCTGCAATGTACAATCAGAAACAAGCCCATTCACAAAATCAATCAACAGCACAAAAAGAGACAACAGAAACTCACTTTTCTTGAATCTATGAGCATCTTCATTGGCTTGATCAACTCCGACCTGTAACTCCTCCTTTGTTAGGGGCTCATTCGAGCCCTGCTCCTGGCAGGGGGAAAAGGGGGATTGGGATTTAAGGGAGAGAAGAGATTAGCAATGGATTACTCTTAAATATGTTGATTTATTTCAAAGTAAAATTTATTCCCTTTTTCCATTTCTCTAAATGTTGCCAAAGCGGTTCTGGTAAATGTAACAATTCCATCTGCAATCTGTGACCTCCAGACTCAGAATCATAGACTCAGCACAGAAGGACATTCGGCCCATCGTGTTTGTGACGGCGCTTTGAAAGAGATATTCAATGAGACCCACTCCCCTGCTCTTTGCCCATATTAGACCCACTCCCCTGCTCTTTGCCCATATTAGACCCACTCCCCTGCTCTTTGCCCATATTAGACCCACTCCCCTGCTCTTTGCCCATATTAGACCCACTCCCCTGCTCTTTGCCCATATTAGACCCACTCCCCTGCTCTTTGCCCATATTAGACCCACTCCCCTGCTCTTTGCCCATATTAGACCCACTCCCCTGCTCTTTGCCCATCGCCCTGCATTTTTTTTTCCTTTTCAAGTATTTATCCAGTTCCCTTTTGAAAGTTTTATTGAATCTGCTTCCACCGCCCTTTCAGGCAGCGCGTTCCAGATCACAACAATTCACTGTGTAAAATAGTGTTTCCTCATCATCCCCTCCGGTTCTTGTGCTAATTATCCTCATTCCCTACCTGTGCTTTCAGCTGTTTGTCAGAGGAGAGCTGTTTGAGGTACCAGTCGCAGTTGTCCAGCTCCACCCCTCTCAGGCCCAAGGCTGGAGACTTCAGGGCGTTGTAGAGAGCTGTCCCATCTCTTTGCTCCAGAGCTCCGTCTACAATCTGCAGGCCATTCTTTACTGGAGTCACAACAGGGCAATTGGTCAGAGTGCATGTAACATCATAGATAAGAAAGCTTTCTTTGGCTCGTCAAAGTAAACCAAATTATTTAAACTAATGAAAATAAATTTCGTAGAGTTATTAGAAAGAACTTTCTTTACTCAAAGTGAGAAACTTTGCAAAAAATCCAACAGCCTGTCCCCTTAAATACCCCAACTCTCTTCATGTAACATGTCGGGAGTTGCCAATCCTCCAGGAATGCCCTGGAATCTCCAGGAATGAAAGATTAATTGCCAGGACACTGCTGTGAGTAAACCCAGGAGAAACATCACTGGGGCATGAAAAAGAAATATTAAATTTTCTTTGAAGAGCCTATTGGATTTCCAATTGGCCGTGGGAAGGCAGGGTACCGTAAGGGTGGACGTGTTGAGGAACCAATGGTGGGAGAGTGGTGGTGGGAGGTCACGTGGCGATACCTCTCGGAAGATGCCCGACGAGAATTAGCAACCCGAAGATGATCCCACTGCACTTTCAACAGCCACCGTGGGTTCGTCAAACAACTGTCACTCTTTGAGCTGACTAAAGTGTTGTGCTGCCTCTCGACGGTACTTTCACCGTAGCCCCGTCCGTCGGTGACAGGAGGGAGGAGCTGGTAAAATAAAACAAGTCTTTGCAGCCACCAGACTTAAACAATAAGAGAATAATGGTTCTGGTTGCAGTCCAGAGGTCATGAGTTCAGATCCTGCCAGGTCAAGCTGTGAAATCAAACCCAATAAATCTGGTACGATGTAGGCACCACAAAAGCTGCTGGATCTTTGCAAAAACCAAACTGTTTTGCGAATGTCCTTCAGGGAAGGGAGTTTGCCATCTTTACCTGGTCTGGCAACACGTGACTCCAGTCCCACCACATGTGGCTAACTCTTAATGCTCTCTGAACTGCTGCAACAAACTGAAGTTGGAATTGTTCTCCTTCGACCAGAGAAGGTTAACGGGAGGTTTAACACAGGAGTTTAAAATCATGTTGCGGTTTTACGAGAGTGAAAAGGAGAAAGTTTCCACTGGCAGGAGGGATGGGGAAAATAAGGTGATTGGCAAAAGAGCCAGAGGGAGAGATGAAGCAAATGGTATTGATTCAGCAAGCTGTCGTGATCTGGAATACGCTGCCTGAAAGGGCGACGAAAGCAGATTCAAGCGGGCTATGGGGAAAGAGCAGGGGGAGTGGGACTAATTGGACTGAACTTTCAAAGAGCCAACACAGGCACGATGGGCTGAATGGCCTCTGTCTGTGCTGTAAGATTCTGTGAAGCCACTCAAACTGTCAGGGCACTGGCACTCGGGGTGGGGTAATAAATGCGGGCTTGTCAGTAACACTAACAGCAAAAACCCAATGGGTTCGAGCAAGTCGGGAGGGAATGATTAGTATCACAGGTGACCTTGATTGTTCTCCGTGATGCACTCACACAGGGATTGCTGAACTCCAGGTATAGTTGGCACAACAGAACTGACAGGGGAATGTTTACATTAACGCACAGGGAAACCTGATCAGATGACTGACGTGATCACCAGAAGCGACAAAACTCTGCTCCAAGGAAAAGTGCCCAATGACACTCGATGGGCTCAGAAAGGCTGGTGTTGCTGTTGTATCAGAAATCAGGTTAGTCGGTGCTGCAGAGCATTAAAGTAGCTTCTGTCCAGAGATGGCAGGAGCTGCACTCAATTTTGAAGGGTTGGGTGAGTGGGGCTGTTTGGAGGAGTTTGGAGGGAAAACGGGGAGAAATCAAGGTCACCCAACTGGGACTTACCAGGAAGTTTATGCTTTGAGTGGACACCTCCTTCTTCTGTTTGTTTCCTCAAAAGGTGCTAACTCTCACTGCTGGCATGGATTCCACAGGCACCTATCACACTCCATTACTCTTCAACGTGTGGACCCAGGCTGTTCAACTGTGAGTGCATCGCAGCCCACCCACGCCATAAATCCACATGCAGCATCCAGGAGTCGGAGCCCTGGCTGACTGTTTTCCACCCCCCACCACCACCTCAATGTAAAAACTTCAAATCCTCAATGGGTTCTGAGGAATTGCGACATTAATCAAACTTACGGTTGACTTTATTGACATTGCCCTGAATCTCAGCTTGTGTGAGGAGTTCTTCATAAACATCTCTCTCTTCCTGGGGGCTCCCAGGTACGTCCTTCAAAAATAAAAATATATAAATATATATATTTCAGTTTCCTTTCACTCAGGTTCCTGAAACTCATAACCTGGTCTGGTACCAGGCCGCGGAAGGCCTTTCTTTATATGTGAGCCTAGGAGCAGGATATTCCATTCCACAACACTACTATCTCTAACCTCGTCCTGCATCAAACAGCATCATACCATGAATTTGGAGTTAACAGTGTAAGGTATAGAGTTCACTGAAAATAGATGCCAACTGTGAAGAGGATGCTTCAGCATTTCCAACACGTAGAGGGATACGGTCCCCAGAATTGCAGAAGGTTTTAGTTTAGGCAGGCATCAAGATCGGCGTAGGCTTGGAGGGCCGAATCGCCTGTTCCTGTGCTGTACTGTTCTTTGTTCTTTGATCTGACTGTTGGTTGATGCTGGTTAATAGAGAACCACGACAAACAACATACCTCAGCCTCACACACAGGTGACACCGGTGCACCATACATCACACGTACACACCTCCTCCTACACTGTCCCCCCGCTTGCTTGATCAGGTGCCCACCTTATTCCTGGCGTTTGCCATCTTCTGCTGCTTGGCTGCACTCAGGGTGTTCTGATACTGCACGCTCTGCATCGGATCCAAGTTCACCAGCATGGCATTGGGGTTCTTCATCGCTGCCAGTGTCTCCGATGGGATGCCCTTCTCCACAGCATCATTGATGGCAATGACGGCAGCATGCACTGAGGGGAGGGCAGGATATCCGATTTTAAAAAAGGAATTAGAAGTAGATTTGTCACCCTCAATTGTCACCCTTTCCCAGCAAACTGACCGTCTCGATGGTAAAATTCTCATTCCCGTTTTCAAATCCATCACCTCACCCCTCCCTATCTCTGTAACCTCCTCCAGCCCCTACACCCTCCCTATCTCTGTAACCTCCTCCAGTACCTACACCCTCCCTATCTCTGTAACCTCCTCCAGCCCCTACACCCCTCCCTATCTCTGTAACCTCCTCCACCCCCTACACCCCTCCCTATCTCTAACCTCCTCCAGCCCCTGCACCCCTCCCTATCTCTAACCTCCTCCAGCCCCTACACCCTTCCTATCTCTGTAACCTCCTCCAGCCCCTACACCCCTCCCTATCTCTGTAACCTCCTCCAGCCCCTGCAACCCTCCCTATCTCTGTAACCTCCTCCAGCCACTACACCCCTCCCTTTCTGTAACCTCCTCCAGCCCTACAACCCTCCCTATCTCTGTAACTTCCACCAGCCCTACAACCCTCCCGATCTCTGTAACCTCCTCCAGCCCCTACACCTTCCCTATCTCTGTAACCTCCACCAGACCCTACACCCCTCCCTATCTCTGTAACCTCCACCAGCCCTACAACCCTCCGAGATATCTGTACTCCTCGAGTATCCCCAATTTTAATCGCTCCACCACTGATGGCCGTATCTTCAGCAGCTCTGGAATTCCCTCCCTAAACCTCTCCGCCTCTCTTTCTTCTCCTTTAAGCTGCATCTTAAAACTGCCCTCTTTAACTGAGCTTTTGGTCACCTGCACTAATATCTCCTACAGTGGCTCAGTGTCAGATTTGTCTGATTTACACTCCTTGAAGCACTTTAGGACATTTTCTCATTGTTAAAGGTGTGATATCGGGCTGGGTAAAGTTCCAAGGACAGCAATCTTCCCGAGGGGCCACTCGTTGTGGGAGAGTCTGGACAGTGAGTACGCCACAGCTAATGCTGATCCTCTACTCAACCAATGTCAACAAACACATCACGCAGCGCGGGTCTGTAATTGTGGCCCCTCCTGTGCCCTGGGGGCGCTGCAGTTACTTGTTGAACGCTGTCTCAGCTAGGGGCTCAGAACAAGACTGAAAAAGCAGTAGGACCCCCAACCCTCAGGGTCTCAACCCCGACATCACTTACAGGCAGCTTCATCCACTGACAGCTCATTGGCTAGTATTCCCCCGATCTTACTGAACGCAGGCATCTGAATCCCGTACTTCTCCAGCTCCCGCTTCATGTTGTTAATTTCCTCCTCTGTAACCGACAGCAGAAAGAAAAACAGGAGTTAGGGACTGGGTTTGACCATGCCCTCACCTCACTCTCCCTGCCCCCTGCAGCCCTCTCACCCGTCCCAGTACCTTGTCCTCCTGCCCCTTCCAGGACCCTGTCCCCCTCGCCCACTCTCCTCCCCCCATCTTACCGCATACTATCTTGCCAACTCTCCCTGCACTTGTGTCATGATCCAAATGGAGCGAAATTGAGTAAATGAAAATTCTCGGGAAGAACTGCCTTGTGGTTTGGATGCAGTGACACGATGAGTGGATTCAAAAAACAAACTGCGCTCATTATTTCGCTCCCTACCGGCTCTTGTAGGTATTTCCCCCTTCTCAGAGAAAATGATAACAGCAAATCCACCCAGTCCCCAACCCTCTCATTTCCCTCACACACAAAATTGTCTGTTTGGAATAGTCCCAACTCCCTGAATAACAGGACTTCCCTTACAGAGTGCGAGCGGAGATTGGGAGGTTGTGCAGCTGGGGGAGAGGGCAGCTTTTCATAAACAGGCTCATTAATTTATGATTTCATTGATTTACCTAAATTCAGCTCAGAGTTTCCAGGAACCTCTAAGTCTCCACTATGTTACTTGTTGTGTTTAGATTTGCTGCAGTGATTCTGTTCACAGTTCCAACAATTGAGACGGATTGGCTCTGCTGCAACATTTAAAAGCACCCTGTCTGATAAGTGTTATCTGTATTTTGCACCTTTACCACCTAACCATTAGCTAGCCTTGACGGAGGGCTGTGTACTGGAAACAACTGATTAGATAGCAACTTTGTTAATTACCGCAGCAGACTGCTGTTACTCACAAAAGCAACCCGATTATTTACTTATTTTTTAGGTGCTCATTTGAAGGTGCAGACACTTGTTGGGTTATAGCTCTACATGTACAGCTTGTCTTTTGGTCCCCGCCTTAAAGCCGTGTGGGTCCGGACAGGGAGCAGGGAGGCCATTGTGACGCAGACAGATCCCGTTCTCCTCCCCACCCTGTGAACTACCCTCACTTTGACACAAACGCTCACTGAACCGTGACCAGGATTAGTAACCCTGGCTGAATTTCCTCTTCCCAGAACAAGGGCCTATCAGCTTAATCTTAGTGCCCAATAGGAGAGATCGGCAAAACTCTGCATTTCACCCCAGCAGTCCGACATAGGTCAGGAACCACCGAAATTGCAGCATGGAAGGTGGCCATTCTGCCCATCGTGCTCATGCTGGTACCAACTGTTCACCTGAAGCTATCCAATCTCCCTGCTCTCTCGTTTTCCTTTTATAGGAGCTCACACCCGTCTTACGCGTGTTTTTAACGATGCCTGTTCTGTGTTGAGGTGACTGGGATGGCAGTGGAGGGTGGACAGAATTGGCCTCAGTGCCTGCAGCTCAGGGAAAGAGTAGAAAATATATGAGTTGGGGCTCCTAATAATTGACCAGATAATTTGTTGGTTGAGGTATACTCGCCCAGTCCAGCGGAGGGGGTCTGCCTGGTCTTCTCTGAAACAGTGCCACCTGAGAGAACAGGTGGGGCCTCAGTTTAATGTCTTGTCTGAAAGACAGCACCTCAGACAGTGCAGCACTCCCTCAGTACTGACCCTCAAGGACAGTGCAGCACTCCCTCAGTACTGGGAGGGGATTAGCCTGGGCTTTTTGTGGTCAAGTTTCCAGAGCGGGGTTTGAACCGACTACCTTCTGACTCAGAGACGAGTGTTAGCACTGAGTCACGGCTGACAGCTGAGAATTTTGTGCTCTATACCCTCTTACACATTCTTCAGGTGGACAGGTGATAAAAAGATTTCAAACAAGATCCTTTCACATCATTAAATACCTCACTGAACCACATCTGGCACACTGTCTTTGGCAAATCGCCATCGCATCACGCCCACTCCCCCAAACATCACCCTCTACGCGGCTCCGCTGGGAGTCCCATATGGACATGTTCTCGTGTTCTCTCATAATCACAGCCAGTTAGTATGCCCCCACTGAGGTGCGGACTGGGTGGACCAGTCTCCTCCCACACAGCGTGGACTCGGACCTCATGACCCAGAAAACCACGCAATACCTGAGGAGCAACCAGCAGAAACTCTTGGAAATATGGTCGAAATCCTGGCCCACTGACGACACCAAAACCCCGAGGTACCCAACTCCCTCCGAACCCCATCCCACTCAGAAATCTCTGCTGGTGCAAGCAAAGCCCACCAGGCATGGACATAGCGAGTGAGCACAGCAGTATTCACGAGCACTGCCACTCGCTGGGAGCCATTGTAAAATCCAAGCACCCAACCCTAGCCACAGGGTAAGGTCACTCACGGGAACACGAGAACACACACAATGTACTGTGTACAGCAGCTAGCGTGTGCATACACACTCACCACGTACACCGTCAATGCTGCAATATGTCAGCTCATTGCAAAGAACACTTGATATTCACTGATGATCATCTGTGATAAAACTGAAACATCCTCACCTGTGAAAGCAACTTTTCCATAGAGGTCCTGAATCTGTGGAGCCAATCCCAGCTTAAAGAGGTACAAACTGCAAAAGGAATTGAGGGAAAGAATCAGCAAATCTCAGCGCGCAGTCCAGGTTCCAGTAACACCACCCTGCCCCGTCCCATTCGCCAACACTCAACCCCCTCTCGGCTCACAGTCTCCTGCTGGCCATGACAGCATTGGTCAATGGTCAGCTTGGACAGCTGCCCACTGCTCGTTGGCCATTGGTCAGCTTGGACAGCTGCCCACTGCTCAGCCATCAGTCAATGTTCACACCCACACACTGTTCAGTGAGGGTGGGCGGGGTGCCTAGATAGCGATCAGGGGGAGGGACCCTGGCTGATTTTCCTTCCCCAATAGCAGGGCACCTGGCTAGTTGGACACCCCACCCTGGGATCTTGCTCAACACTGCACGTTTGAGGGACATTCCTCAGAGCTGGGTTGGCTCTCCAGCCCCACCAGCAGTGGAGGGAAGTGGGGAGGGTCAGCTGAGAATAGTGAGTCAGGGACACGCTGGGTTTGGGAGAGAGAGGCCTCCACCAGCTGGACTCTGGGGTAGCTTACACAAAGCAGGACTGTATCCCCTGGAATTTAGACAGTTAAGGGGTAGTTTGATCAAAGTTTTCAAGATTTTAAACAGAACTGATAGTTTCTCTCTATCTACACTCTTTCTATTGCTTTGAGAGTTTAGAATTAGGATACAGTTTTAAAATCAGAGTGATGGTCAGCCTCCTAACTTCTGTAAACCTCAGCTGGTTGAACACCCTGCTGGCCTGTATCCTAACTCGCACCAAGGTCTGTCCCTGTCCTCACTGACCTACATTGGCTCCTTGTCCTGCAATGCCCCAGTTTTGAAGTTCTCATTCTTTTATTCAAATCCCTCCATAACCCTCTCCCCACTCCCTATCTCTGAAATCTCCTCCAGCCCGACAACCTTCCGAGATCTCTGCACTCCGGTTTTAAATCGTTCCACCATTGGTGGCCGTGCCTTCAGCTGCCTTCGACCACAATCTCTGCAATTCCCTCCCTAAACCTCCCCTCCTCGCTCCCCTCCCTTTAAGGCACTGCTAAAAACCTACCTCTTTGACCATGCTTTTGGTCTCCTCTCCGAATAATATTTATGTGGTTTGGTGTCAACATTTGTTTGATAACTCTTCTGTGAAACACCCTGGGATACTTTATGATGTTAAAGGCGCTATTTAAATGCAGGTTGTTTTTTTTTGTCAGATGAAGCCTCCCTCCGAGGCTCCCTACACAGGGCAGGAGACTCAGAGACTCAATGAGAGGGGCAATCAGAATCTCACATCAACTGTAAGGGACAACAGGCCATGACTGGCATTGGCACAGCTCTTGGCCAGATGCTGTCCTTGCTGTAACCCCATTAGTGAGAGCATTAACAGCCATTTGATTAATCAGCCTGGCATTTCCTGATCTGAACTATGTGGCTGGGGTTGGGAATAGCAGCACTGGGAAACATTCAGTCCCAGAACAGGAAATGACTGGATGAGGACACACTCTTCCTTTATAAACTGACTTATTACCTCAGCAGCAGTTTAACTCAGGAACTTTCTGCTCGACTCTCCGATTCCAATCCAGTCACAATCCAGCAACTCTGTGTTCTGCTCCCCGATTTGAATTAAGTCTCAATAGGCTCCTTCAGATTCAATCTAGCCAAACTGATGGGAGAACCTCAGCCAATATTTTTAAACGGTGTGGGACACCCTCTATCGAATGCAGCAAGACCCACCCAGCCCCCGGGATACTCTGACTCTTCTCATGTCTCACTCCACCCCCGATGAAACAGTGGCGACTATTCCACTACTGGAGCCTGATCTGAGCTGCAGCAGTGTTGCAGGGGACTGCAAACGGCCTCAGCACCCAGGGTTAGAGATGGGTACCAACACCATCCGGCACTGGCAAGCGCAGGAAAACAACAACAATGCGGATTGGGTTAGGCTCCGAAGCACCCCCCAGTCGAATAGTCAGCTGAGACCCTCTATGCTAACGTGCGATGGCTGGCCACACGTGCATGGGATGTTTGTAAAGCTGCACTCCAAAACTCCGAGCCTTCAGGAGAGGAGTTGACCAGGAGTAGAACATCCACATGTTAAAACAAGTCCCAAATTTCAGCTCACATGTCACTAACTGCTTCGACCAGACGTTAACAGCTGTCTTTTCACCTGTTTCTGACAGAAGTTATTAATAACCTACTGATCAGGAAACCATCCTCCCAACTCTCTCCATGATGAATCGGTGGCTTCAGGCTCCTCTTTATTCAGAAACTCACCCGAGACCAGTCTGAAAATATTCCCATTGCCCCAATAACTGTTTCGTATTGAGCTTTACTGTTAAGATAACAGGTTTGGCTGCCTGTATAGTTCTTCATATCGCTCGATTTCTACATGAATCTTCTTAAAATTTGCATAGCCTGAAATATTAGCTGTTGAACTGGTTATATATTTAAAGCAGGGCAATGCCAGGGCTTTGAGTTCTGATATCTACCCATCACAGGTTACAGAGGTGATCGTGGGACAAGTGCCTGAATGTCCAGACTGCGAGCGTCCTCCTCACTTGTTATTTTTCTGAGGGTTCCACTGTCTGGTCCAATATGTAAAAACCCTTCACTCAACCCTGACATTGCAGTTTAGATGCATGTCCTGCTGCCCACCAGTCACTGCTATCTCTCCTGTGACCAGGGAGGCTGCAACTAAACTGCTTCTGGTAAACTTGCAGATCATTTCCAGCCTCTGGTTTCACTCAAAGCTTCACCGTCTCATTTTCTCCCACCCGCTCTCTGGCTAGTTTGCTCCTCTTTATCTCCCCCTCCTTTCCTGCTGGCACTGTCTCCTGTTGTTCCGCACAGGCACTAGCACCCTGGGCTAGCTGGCCACCAGTGAACAGCAGCAAGCTATTCAACTGCGGGGGCAGCACAACCAGGTTCAATCCTGTCCAAGCAGAAGAAGCAGGAACTTTGGTCAATTTACCCCCTTCCCCAGCCCAAAGGGGCAACAAGTCCAGTAGTAGCAGCAAAATCGAGGGAGAAACTAGGGCAGCGAAGTTACTTAATTTCAATACTGAGCTACTTGGAGTCCATCACCGACAAACGTTTAACCACTGACACGGATAGTTCACACCAAGAGACAATACCTGAGAGCATGAATACAGTAGATACATCGTGGCATGTTCTTACGGTCATAGATGTCTGTGGTTTCAGGGTAAAAAATCTATGTCAAAAGAAACACGTAATTAGTTAATAAAACACTACATCAAGCCCACCCTGTCAGTCACATACGCAAATTCCCATCACTCTTAAAAAGTATAAATAGTTTAGAATGTAAACTGACACAGCAATTAGAACATTAGTAACCTCTAATGACCTTATGCAAAAAAGGAAAGCTAGTCATCCATTCTGACCTGCAACCTGAAGAACTAATAAACTCTAACTGACCTCACCCAGTGTTTACTTAACGCTGCTGTCCTTGTAAAACACTTATGCTGCATAAGCAATGCTACAGGAGATCGGCTAGCATATCCTCCGTACGGTATTCACTACCTGCTTCATACTTACTGCTACTTCTGGTAGCACTTTCCCCAACATATTTTGTTCACCCGTGTTGTTGTTATTAAACTTTGCGCCCTCTAATTGAGCAATGCCACGGGAGATTTGCCAGTCTATTTTTTTTTAAATTGCCAATGTCCTGTCTGTAGCAGATGTCAAACGGTCCATACTTTGTTGCAGATGCTAAAACCATCTTAAAAAGAGAAATTCTGTCGTTTAATTCTGGATCCCTTTGCCCTGGAACCTGAACTTTACAGGCAGTTACGATGACATTATGTCCGTGTGACCTGAGTTTGTGGGTCGGGGAATGCACAAGCAATCACAGTTAAAGAAATGCAGAGATCCCAGAGGGCTGTGGGGTTGGAGGAGGTTACAGCGAAAGGGAGGGACGAGGACGTGGAGGGATTTGAAAGCAAAGATGAGAATGTTTAAAACTAAGGCGTTGCTGGAACCGGAGCTAATGTAGATCAGTGAACACAGGGGTGATGGATAAATGGGATTTGGTGAGAGTTAGGACACGGGCAGCAGAGTTTTGGATGAGCTCAAGTTTATAGAAGTTGGAAGACGGGAGGCTGATCAGAGGTGCATTGGAATAGTTGCGAGCAGAGGTAACAGAGGCGTGGATAAGAGTTTGAGCTGCAGAC
The DNA here is from genome assembly GCF_036365525.1 of Heterodontus francisci. Taxonomy (NCBI): domain Eukaryota; kingdom Metazoa; phylum Chordata; class Chondrichthyes; order Heterodontiformes; family Heterodontidae; genus Heterodontus; species Heterodontus francisci. The sequence goes on from NC_090405.1 coordinate 52,900,068, forward strand.
GGGCTGAAGCGGGAGTAGTGACGGGTGACGTAACCAAAGTGGAAGTCAGTAATTTTACTGAGAGAATAAGGAGTCAGAGGCTCACCTTGGGGTTGAGTGGGATGCAAAGGGTGTGAACTGTCTGGTTTAGGACATGGAAATTACAGTTTGGGATCAGATATTTAATTCATGCATGAACGGTATTGTTTACTTTAGAAAAAATACAAGTTTGTGAAGCTTCTCAGAGACCCAAGAGAAAATTAGCAGAGCAGAAATAACAGCACACACACACAGACACACACAGACACACACAGACACACACAGACACACACACACCAAAAACTCAGAGCATGGCAGCCAACAAACACTACAGTGACGACTCAATTCCGACAGACACTGAACTCAGAGCAATGAGACACCAGCCTCTAAACATGGAAAGCAACACGAATCCCAGCCATTCCAGGGGTTGGGAAAGATGCAGTGATAAAGAGGGTGTGGACGAAGAAAGCAATCAAGCTGGGATGTGATGCCCCCCACAGTCGAATATCCTACTGACATTCACTGCATAAAGTTATACTCGGGCGGGTAATGAACGATTACGAGTGGCTGTCATCCCAAACATCAGCACCTAACTGGTGAATACTGAAATATGTATATAAATTAGACTAAGAAACCGCCTTTAGATTTTAAATCCTATGACACAGCTCACTGACTTAAAAATAAAGCTGCAGCCTGTCCTTTGAGGGTGAATTGTGACTGTTGGGCTGTGGCCAAGGCTAATGTGGTCTGATGGAATCCCAGTACTTCAGGGTGTGGAGTCAATGCCAGAAAGGATGTTTCCATGAGTATTATTATGGAAAACAGACACAGGGGGAAGAACAAACACCAAGAGGTTCAGAATGAAAATCGGACAATGCCGGAAATCTGCAATAAAAGCAGAAAACATTGCAACTAAACATCAATAAAGGGAAGAGAGACAGGTTGAAGGAATTCTGTCTAAACACAGAGACACGTCCATGTCAGCTCTTTTCTCGACTCAGGCTTTGACAGAATTTGTTGGTTTTCCTTTATTGCTGCCTACTTCATTCACACAGACACAGGAGAACGGCAGAGCTTACCTTGGGCAGCCCAATGTTTGACATTGCGTTAAACCACTGGATGGTGTTGTCTGTGTGGCGGAAATGGAGTCCGGTTGCCTGTGTTTTGATATAAAAATAAATTGAAGATGTGGAGATTAGGGGAGGCAGTGGCGTAGTGGTATTGTCACTGGACTAGTAACCCAGGGTATTTCTCTGGGGACATGGGTTCAAATCCCACCACAGCAGAAGGTGGAATTTGAATTTAATTAATAAATCTGGAATTAAAAGCTAGTCTAATGATGGCCATGAAACCATTGTCGATTGTTGTAAAAACCCATCTGGTTCACTAATGTCCTTTAGGGAAGGAAATCTGTCGTCCTTACCTGGTCTGGCCTACATGTAACTCCAGACCCACAGCAATGTGGTTAACTCTGACATGCCCTCTGAAACGGCCCAGCAAGCCACTCAGTTAGGGGGATGGTCAATAAATGCTGGCCTGGCCAGCGACGCCCACATCCCATGAATGAATAAAAAAAAAGCAGTCTATTTAAGCTTCTCTAAAAGGCTCGTTGCGGTTCTGGGTCACATACAGAAGGTTCAAACCCAGGTCTGTGCTGGTCATTCGGCCCATCTGCTCTGTGCTGGTGTTTCTGTTCCACACGAGCCTCCTCCCAGCCCTCGTCATCTCACCCCATCAATTTATCCTTCTATTCCTTTCTGCCTCACGTGTTTATGTAGCTTCCTCTGTAAATCAGTGGTTCCCAAAGTGAGGTGTCTGCAGGCTGATCCAAAATGCAAGTTATTGATGAGCACGCCACAGCCGAGGCCATGTGAGAGAACGTGAGTTGAGAAGAATGAGGGGTTATCTCCTTGAAACATCCAAGATTTTGAATGGTTTCCCCTGGCTGGGGAATCTAGAACACGGGGCACAGTCTCAGGGTAAGGGACTGATCATTTAGAAATGAGATGAGGAGGAATTATTTCACTCAAAGGATTGTGACTCTTTGGAATTCTCTACCCCAGGGTTCTGGATGCTCCATTGTTGAATACAATTAAAGCTGCGATCGACAGATTTCTGGTCTCTCAGGGAGTCAAGGGATATGGGGAACAGGCGAGAAAGTGGAGTAGAGGTCAAGGATCAGCCATGATTGTATTGAATGGCGGAGCAGGCTCGAAGGGCCTTATGGTCTACTCCTGCTCCTTTTCCCTATGTTCTTATGTTAACCCTCATCCCCACCACTTGCGTGATGTCACATAACCAGATTGGCTCCCGCGTGCGCAGTACGAATCGTCATAAGCACGAGCAACAACAGTGTCGTGTAATAAGCAAGATCTATGTTGCTGTTACGACATACAACTGCGAGATCGGATTTCCAACACTTGAGGGACTGAAAAGAAAGAACTGGGGCGGCACAGTGGCGCAGTGGTTAGCACCGCAGCCTCACAGCTCCAGCGACCCGGGTTCGATTCTGGGTACTGCCTGTGTCTGCGTGGGTTTCTGCCGGGTGCTCCGGTTTCCTCCCACAGCCAAAGACTTGCAGATTGATAAGTAAATTGGCCATTATAAATTGTCCCTAGTGGAGGTAGGTGGTAGGAGAATGGTGGGGATGTGGTAGGAATATGGGATTAATGTAGGATTAGTCAAAATGGGTGGTTGTTGGTCGGCACAGACTCGGTGGGCCGAAGGGCCTGTTTCAGTGCTGTATCTCTATAAAAAAAAAAACCTGGCTGAATGTGGAGCCTGACATGAGACTGAAGCTCTGCAGCTTGGAACCAGTCCTCACCTCGTTGGTGTCGCATCAAGCAAATAGATTGGTGGACAGTGGGGTCTTTCACCCTGTCTAAGTGGGCCACGGGTGACAAAGTTTGAGAACCAGTCTTAAATGTATCCATGCTATTCATCTCAATCACTCCCTGTGATTGCAAATTCCACATTTCCTCTGGATAAAGAAGTTTCTCCTGAATTCCCTACGGGATTTATTGGTGACTATCTTATATTTACAGTCACTAGTTTTGGATTCGCCCACAAGTGGAAACACTCCAGATTTATTCCACGTAGGGCCTTAGAGAGAGAGAGAGAGAGAGAAAACATTAGTAATTGGCCAGGCTTGATCTGAAGCATTGTCCCAGAGCCCCAACACACTCAGAGTCATAGTCATACAGCACAGAAACAGGCCCTTCGGCCCATCAAGCACTATGTAATCTAATCCCATTTTCCAGCACTTGGCCTGGAGCCTTGTATGCGATGGCATTTCAAGTGCTCATCTAGATACCTTTTAAATGTTGTGTGGGTTACTGCCTCTACCGCCCCTTCAGGCAGTGTGTTCCAGATTCCAACCACCCTCTGGGTGAAAAAAAATTTCCTCAAATCCCCTCTGAACCTCCTGCCCCTTACCTTAAATCTGTGCCCCCTGGTTATTGACCCCTCCATCCCAGAACTTCATCGATATTTTTCTGCTGAAATTCCACAGTGAGGGCTGTTCCCGGAAATTCACCATCACCTGCATTTGGGAAGATTACCTTGTATCTGGTTTGTTCACAGTCGTAGATCTTTTTGCGCGACACCACCTTTGGGCTGAAGAAGTTGCCAAGTTTGGCGAGATATACTCCATTTCTCAATCCCTCCTCCAGCTCAGTTGTGGGAGGCAGTTCCTCGTCCAAACACGCTTCCATCCAGCTGCAACACAAAGGGACAGACAGCATCCTTTAATCGAGAAATCCTGGGTGAAGAGACAAAACCCACAGTGCAGGAGAGCAGTAAGCTCAGGGAAGGGGAGCACAGAAGGCCAGTGGCTAGCTTAGTACTTAACATATCTAGAGAGAGACAGAGCGAGAGACAGAGCGAGAGACAGAGCGAGAGACAGAGCGAGAGACAGAGCGAGTCGTAAAGTTATATAGCACAGAAACAGGCCCTTCGGCCCATCGTGTCCGTGCCAGCCATCAAGCACCTATCTATTCTCATCCCATTTTCCAGCACTTGGCCCGTAGCCTTGTATGCTATGGCATTTCAAGTGCTCATCTAAATACTTCTTAAATGTTGTGAGGGTTCCTGCCTCTACCAACCCTTCAGGCAGTGCGTTCCAGATTCCAACCACTCTCTGGGTGAAAACATTTTTCCTCAAATCCCCTCTAAACCTCCTGCCCCTTACCTTAAATCTATGCCCCCTGGTAATTAACCCCTCTGCTAAGGGAAAAAGTTTCTTCCTATCTACCTTATCAATGCCCCTCATAATTTTGTATACCTCAATCATGTCCCCCCTTCTCTGTTCTAAGGAAAACAACCCTAGCCTTCTCAGTCTCTCTTCATAGCTGAAATGCTCCAGCCCAGGCAACATCCTGGTGAATCTCCTCTGCACCCTCTCCAGTGCAATCACATCCTTCCTATAATGTGGTGACCAGTACTGTACACAGTACTCCAGCTGTGACCTATCTAGCGTTTTATACAGCTCCATCATAACCTCCCTGTTCTTATATTCTATGCAAGAGAGCACGCCAAACAGTGGAGAAACAGTCGAGTTTTGAACAGGGGGTGGGTTTTCCACAAATTTCGAGTGTGAGAGAGCAGCGTGGACAGAGAGACAGTACATGACAACAGTGAAACACCTCACTGCAAAAGAGTGAGGTGACAGGTCCAGCTCAGAGTGCGTCCTGTTGCTGTGGAAACAGCACAGCGCCCAACAGGTTGACAAGAAACTAAACTCAATCCTTTTTTTTTTAAATGATATCCAAGTACGTGTTTTTGAAATACCGAAAGGAAGATGTGCAGAAATACTCTGAAAGCATAAACAATTTTGACTGGTGTGGAACTGAGCGACATAAATGAGGAAGGTCACAGGTCAAGTCCTGGCCTCTGGAAGCAGTAATACACAAAATTAGCAAGGGAGGGAGCTCAGTGAACAATCGCACCACCCAGTGACCCACCCCGCTAGGGGCTGCTCGTATACAGACATCTGTATACAGACATTAGTGTATTACTAACAAGCGTATTACTCGATCAAGGCAGATCGAGCTTGGCTGTAGATGCTCTGATACTCCCCCCATGGTCGAATGTCCTCCACTCACACCTGAAGAGCTGCTGCCTGTGACTCGAGGGACCCAGGGTAACCAACAAGGGGGTTCCCCCGGTAGAGGGGATGAGAAACAATGAGGGGAGAGATGAGAAGCTTTGTGCAGGAAAGGTTGTGTGTGCGTGTGTGTAGTGGCTCTGCTGATCAGACACGCACTCCCAGTGGACGCTGCATTTCCATATTACAAGTCAATTAAGCTCATTAGTAGCTGTGCAGTTCCAGTGTTAGTAACACACTGCAGCAAGTTAGACAGGCAGACTCTCAGTCCCATAGATTTTGCTCTGAACACACAGACTTGTTATTTTTTAATTTCATTCTCGGGATATGGGCGTTGCTGGCAAGGCCAACATTTATTGCCCATTGTCCTCGAGAAGGTGGTGGTGGTGGGCCCTCCATCTGGAACTGCTGCAGCCGGTGTGCTGAAGATGTTCTTCGATAAGGAGTTTGACCCATTGACCAAGAATGAACAGTGACTGATGGCCCTCGTATTTCCCTGGACAGTGACAAGGCCGTGAGAGCAGAGTGAATCTCCTCTTGAATTCACTGGCAGGCGAGGAAGGAAGTTCGGGAAGCGGGCACAGTGCCGTTTACAGCTTTTCCGCTTGTGTTAGTTCTGGGTACAGTGACACTGGGGCCGATACAGTACTGTTCGTGCAGTTTGATAAAGTGCTGGAAACACATGGAACGGCCAGTCAGCTCTTGAAATGGGGAAATAATACCAGGTAACACTTCACACGAAAATGGAAGGTTCCGTTTGAGACATCAACTCAGCTTCAACTTGCATTACCGAGTCAGCCTCAGCTCCATGGGTTACACACTCCCCTCGGAGTCAGAAAGCTGTGGATTCAAGTCACACTTGAGCACAAAATCTAGGCTGATGTTTCAATGAGGTGCCGAGGGAGTGCTGCTCTGTCGCGAGGGGGGCAGTGCCGAGGGAGTGCTGCTCTGTCGTGAGGGGGCAGTGCCGAGGGAGCGCTGCTCTGTCGCGAGGGGACAGTGCCGAGGGAGCGCTGCTCTGTCGCGAGGGGACAGCGCCGAGGGAGCGCTGCTCTGTCGCGAGGGGACAGCGCCGAGGGAGCGCTGCTCTGTCGCGAGGGGACAGCGCCGAGGGAGCGCTGCTCTGTTGGAGGTGCCAACTTTTAGATGAGTTGTAAACTGAGGCCATCTGCCTTCTTGGCTGAACAGAAAAGATCCAAATCCAAATTGAAAGAGCAGAGAGGAATGGTGGATAATATTTATCCTTCAACCAACATCAGAAAAAAAAACAGATCATCTGGTCATTTATCACATTGCTGTTTGTGGGAGCTTGTCGAGTGCAAAACGGTCACGTTTCCTACATGACAACACTGACTGAACTCGCAAGTACTTAATTGGCTGTAAAGTGCTTTGGGACTTCCTGAAGTTGGGAAAGACACTAAATAAATGCAAGTTTCTTCCTCTTTCATGTCTTTTAGCTGTTTGGGCTTTGACATGGAGATTCATGGGAATCACGGCTCAATTTGGAGAGTCCGTATTGGATGAACAGCTGTAGTCTGTGTGACAGTGGGAGTCCTGGGGAATCAGCTCTCTTTTATATTATTGGGGGCAGCGTGTGGGGCCGGGATACCACAGAATCCACCCCATCAGTAACCCCATCCCCAATTCTAATCACTCCACCACTGGTAGCTGTGCCTTCACCTGCTGGGGCCCTTAGCTCTGGAATTCTCTCTCTAGCTCTCTTTCCTCCTTCAAGAGTCTCCTTAAAACCGACCTCTTAATCCATTGTTCTAATATCACCTCATGTGAATTATGAACAGAGAACTCGAACACACAGCATGTCAATCAGGCCCTGAAAGAGGAGGTTCAGACTGCTGTTGACATCTTTGCTAAAACTGTTCTGCACAGAAAGCATGACCCTGGTTTCCTTCTTTCAACTGACCTGTTGTGTATTTCCAGCAGTTTAGGATTTATTTCTCTCACGATGTTTGATACACTTTCTCTTCTCATCAAAAAAAAATCAACACTTATCGGAATGGCTGTTTTTCTCTGTAGTTAACGAAATGCCACAAAAATCAGGGTTTTGGAATGTGTTGGCAGGTCGATAATTACAGAAGGGAAAAAAAAAAAGCCATATTCCCGCTGAGGAATTGGAATCACTGAGAGCTCAGTCTTAACTCAGGGAGTGGTGCATTAAAACAAGCTGCTCTCTGTCTGTATCAGAGCCAACAGCAGCAGAACCAGTCTAACAGCCCGCCCAGTAACATCAATCACTCCTCACTGTACCAGCAAAACAGCTTTCCAGTGACACAACTCAGACTGTCCATACCCAGAGAACACAGCAACCCAACTCCCCCAGCACAGATCACAACTGTTGCCAGCCCCAGGCTAGCAGGATAGCTGGTGGGGGAAAGTGGAGGGCAGGTTGGGGTGAGGGGGAGTGGGGAGGGGGTGGGGGGAGGGGGGAGGGGGAAAGTTGTGGGGTGAAGGGGGAAGAGGGGGAGTGGGTGGCGGGGAGGAGATGATGAGCACTGTGAATTAATTCGGAGTTGTTGTGGGCATTATGAGTTTCCATGGCTGGATTAGCTCCAATCGATTTGATGAGGTGTTCGGCTTTACGTCATAAATTAGCAAGGTCAGTCGGTTACACAGGAGGGATGAGAAATTCCGTCTCTTACGCTGCATTACCCGGCTTGCGAGACTAGCAACAGATTGAAACGTGTGGTTATGGTACAAAAGCAGGCCTCTTGGGCGGAGTCTGAGGTACTCTGAGAGGCAAGACTGCCAAAAACGATTCGGAGAGCAGACATAAAACTTTAGCTTTGAGCCAACCTGCGCACCAATCAGGCAGTTCCCAGATGAAAATAGCAGAGAAGGTTTAATTTAAAAGTAAAATTTCCATTGGTGGAAAGACTGGAGAGGGACTCCTTCAGCAAACACGAGTACAGACACCACTGAACAGTGGGAAGATGATAATCTGCCACAAGTTTTACTGAATTCTCAGACACACCTTTCACTGTCTATTAACCCTCAAACAAAAAAAAAACCCAAGGTTATATTCGAGGGTATCATTAGTAACTTCCCTGTTTCCCAAAACCACTCCATCTGGAAGTGTCAAGATCCACCCTAGGAGTAAGAAAAAAATTGCATTTATATAGCACCTTGGGCGGCACAGTGGCGCAGTGGTTAGCATCGCAGCCTCACAGCTCCAGTGACCCGGGTTCGATTCTGGGTACTGCCTGTGTGGAGTTTGCAAGTTCTCCCTGTGTCTGCGTGGGTTTCCTCCGGGTGCTCCGGTTTCCTCCCACAAGCCAAAGACTTGCAGGTTGATAGGTAAATTGGCCATTATAAATTGCCCCTAGTATAGGTAGGTGGTAGGGAAATATAGGGACAGGTGAGGATGTAGTAGGAATATGTAATTAGTGTAGGATTAGTATAAATGGGTGGTTGATGGTCGGCACAGACTCGGTGGGCCGAAGGGCCTGTTTCAGTGCTGTATCTCTAAACTAAACCTTTCACAAATGTTGTAAAGGATTTTACAGCCAATTAAATACTTTTTTGAAGTAGAATCATGGTTGTAATGTAGGAAATATGACAGCTAATTGGTACAGAGCAGGCGAGGGATGCAGACTGTGACATGGAGGGGGGAGGGGGGAGAAATTGGAATGGCAGGATGAGGCGGGGCAAGGGTACCCTCACTGACCCTGCCCCTTTCACCCTCACCCGACCCAAGTGTAGATGGGATCTGACGTTTATTTTAAGGTCTATCGGGGGGGGGATCCGATTGGCTCGGGTAGAAAATGAACGGAGTTTGTAAAGTTGTACTTCTGGTGCAGAGGCATGATTACAGATCTTATCATCAAACTGCAAGAATGACATCATCCCCCAACACCAGGAAGCAAAAGAAAAAGTCAACAGCCCATAAAAGGCACCAGTTCATGTTTAACTCATTCCTTCCCAAGACACTTAAATGGTGGAATCCCTGAGTTTCATCTTCCGAAAAAAAAATCAATAGGCTTCTAAAAACCCAAGCTTGGTGTCTTCAACCGACCAGGATCTGGCTGATGTCACCGTCTCGGCTATTTTTTCAAAGCTTGGTGTTGGAAGATGTAAAAAACCCCAATAGCTCTGAAATCTGCCTTATGCAAACATTCAGGAGCTGGACAAGATTTAATCTGAGTCATGACTGCAATGGAGTGTGCAATGGAGCTGAATCAGAGCAAACTGATAAAGATGTCATGGAGGACGTGCAGTGTTTCAGCTCAGTACCAACAGGCGGTTGAGTTTTTCTCTCACTCTCTGCTCGAGACACCCAGGCTGTGATGGCGGCTACAAAAAAACAAGTTGCTTTTTTACATAGAATCAATGTCCACCAGCTCCTTGGGCAGTTGGCAACACCAAACCAAGCCTGCTAAAGCCAGCGACACTAAACTCAATGTAAAATCAGACAGTAGTAAAAGAGGTTCAACGTGGTTTTTTAAAAATTAATTCATTGGGCATCATTAACAAACAGGTACCCAAAAACTTCCGTTCTTGGGACTCACACGTGTTGGACCACACAGAGTCAGCTCCTGTGAACTAATTCTTCAGCCGACAACCCTCGGGGATCTCTGCCCTCCTCTAATTCTGGCCTCTTGAGCATCCCCGACTTTAATCGCCACGCCATTGGTGGGGCCATGCCTTCCGCTGCCTGGGGCCCTAAACTCTGCAATTCCCTCTCTAAACCTCTCTGCCTCTCTCTACTCCTTCAAGACTCTCCTTCAAACCTGCCTCGTTGACCAGGTCACCTAACTTGATACCTTCTTGCGCAGACAAATTTGGTTTGAGAACACTCTGGTGAAGCATCTTGGGACATTTCACGATGTTAAAGGTGCTATATAAATACAAATGGTTGTTGCGCACTGGTGCAACGTAGGTGGTGGTGAGGAATTGCTCAGGTTGAAGGTCACGGGAAAGGGGGCGACTTTAACACAGTGACGATACCTTTACAAAACAGAAAGGATTTTAATCTTCAGAGTGAGTGAAGATGTGGCACAAGGAAACATTCTCAATGGTTGGCTGATTCACACATTCCATAGTTACTTCAGCTGAAGGCTATGACATCATTTCACACCAATGAAATCCACGCATGGACCATACGACTCAGTGTCTATTTTTAGATACGTCTGCTGGCATTTGATTGTTAGCCAGAAGACAAACTCACTCACCCTAACGAGAACGGAAAGTGTGAGAGATAAGAGTGCAGGAAGGGTACCCAACACAGACTAGCAATCTTACAAGGAGTGCAGGGGGAGCGTAGTTTGCTGAGTTACCCCACAGCATCTCATCTGCTGTTGCAATCTTTGTTACCTGCAGAATCGACTATGCCGACGCTCTCCCAATCAGCCTCCCTTCCCATCTTCCACCCTCTGTAAACCTCCCACATCCAAAACTCAACTCCAAAACTTCAAATTCACAGCATGTTCCACTCACCCATCACCCCTGTGCTCACTGACCTCCACTGACTCCCAGTCCAGCAATGCCTTAATTTTAAAATTCTCATCCCTGTTTTGAAATCCCTCCATGGCCTCACCCTCCCTATCTCTCTAACCTCCTCCAGCCCCTACACCTCTCCCTATCTCTAACCTCCTCCAGCCCCTACACCCCTCCCTATCTCTAACCTCCTAGAGCCCCTACACCCCTCCCTATCTCTAACCTCCTAGAGCCCCTACACCCCTCCCTATCTCTGTAACCTCCTCCAGCCCCTCCCTATCTCTCTAACCTCCTAGAGCCCCTACACCCCTCCCTATCTCTAACCTCCTAGAGCCCCTACACCCCTCCCTATCTCTGTAACCTCCTCCAGCCCCTACACCCCTCCCTATCTCTAACCTCCTCCAGCCCCTACACCCCTCCCTATCTCTAACCTCCTCCAGCCCCTACACCTCTCCCTATCTCTAACCTCCTCCAGCCCCTACACCTCTCCCTATCTCTAACCTCCTCCAGCCCCTACACCTCTCCCTATCTCTAACCTCCTCCAGCCCCTACACCCCTCCTTTTCTCGGTAACCTCCTCCAGCCCCTCCCTATCTCTGTAACCTCCTCCAGCCCCTACACCCCTCCCTATCTCTGTAACCTCCTCCAGCCCCTACACCCCTCCCTATCTCTAACCTCCTCCAGCCCCTACACCCCTCCCTATCTCTGTAACCTTCTCCAGCCCCTACACCTCTCCCTATCTCTAACCTCCTCCAGCCCCTACACCCCTCCTTTTCTCTGTAACCTCCTCCAGCCCCTCACACCCCTCCCTATCTCTAACCTCCTCCAGCCCTAACACCCCTACCTATCTCTGTAACCTCCTCCAGCCCCTACACCCCTCCCTATCTCTGTAACCTCCTCCAGCCCCTACACCCCTCCCTATCTCTGTAACCTCCTCCAGCCCCTACACCCCTCCCTATCTCTGTAACCTCCTCCAGCCCCTACACCCCTCCCTATCTCTGTAACCTCCTCCAGCCCCTACACCCCTCCCTATCTCTAACCTCCTCCAGACCCTACACCCCTCCCTATCTCTGTAACCTTCTCCAGACCCTACACCCCTCCCTATCTCTGTAACCTTCTCCAGACCCTACACCCCTCCCTATCTCTGTAACCTCCTCCAGCCCCTACACCCCTCCCTATCTCTGTAACCTCCTCCAGCCCCTACACCCCTCCCTATCTCTGTAACCTCCTCCAGACCCTATACCCCTCCCTATCTCTTTAACCTCATCCAACCCCTACACCCCTCCCCATCTCTGGAACCTCCTCCAGCCCCACAACTCTTACCCTCCCGACATCTCTGTGCACCTCCGATTCTGGACTCTCGAGCATCCCTGATTTCAATCGCTCCACCATTGGTAGCCGTGTCTTCAGCTGCCAGAGCATCAAGCTACAGAATTTCCTTCCTAAAGCTCTCTGTCTCTCTCTCTTCCTCCTTGAAGAGGCTCCTTAAAACCCACCTCGTTGGCCAAACATTTGGCTTCTGACCCAATATCACCTTATGTGGCTCAGTGTCAAATTTTGTTCAATAACGCAGCTGTGAAACACCTTGGGACGTTTTATTCTGTTAATAGGTGCTATATAAATGTAAGCAGCTGTTGTTATACTACAGTGGAGATATCTGCACAGTTACAGGATGAATGAAGCTCCTCTGTTGGCCTGTACACACCTGGGAGAGCCCAGGTTCGAGAGCTGCTCCAGGCCACGCACAATTGGCCTTGGTGTCTCCGAGCGAGGGGAAAGTGTGGCAAACACATGGGCCTTTCGTCCTCTGATTGCAATCCAGCGACAATCCCCCACAGTAGGGAACATGATTGTGAGGCTCTCCACAGCTGAACAGCCTACCAATGTTTTCTCCCCCTCCACACAAGGCTCATTCACAGGGGCGAGACAAAGGAGGACGTTAAATACCTGCGGAACCCGTACCCAAGTAAGAGCCACTGCACATCAGGTCGGGGTGGTGGGGGGGGGGGGGGGGGGGGGGAAAGGAGTGTGAAGGGGAAGAGGAGATGGAAAAAAAAAAGGGTTGAGGCCCCCTTCACATCACATGTCCCGGTGGAACCCAACACATGAACAATTATCCTGGAAAACTCTCTGGCGGTAACTATAGTCTCCTGGCTATCCCTCTGCTGCAACTTCAGTGAGAGTTGGCAGGCTATTCCAGTCTGGTCCTGTTGTTTCCTAGCAGGTTTGCACAATAATGATCAGAAACTGGTTCTGATCGCTCTTTCGTCCTGGGGCACTGGGACATCCACACCAGATGACACCACCTGGGAACAGGAGAAGGCCATTCAGCCCCTCAAGCCTGTTCCGCCATTCAATTAGATCATGGCTGATCTGTATCTCAATCCCATTTACCTGTCGTGGATCAATATCCCTTCTCCAAAAAAAACAAACAAACTCGGTCTTGGGAGCTCCAAATGATCCCTGGTATCCACAGACTTTTAAGGGAGAGAAATCCAAATTTCCACACCCCTTTGTGTGAAGAAATCTGTCCTGATTTGATCTGTCCTGCTGAACAGTCCAGCTTTAATTTTAAAGAATCCGTCTCCCT
>NC_090405.1:52918229-52943229 GCF_036365525.1 Heterodontus francisci
AGAGGCGCGCACACACACACACAGAGGCGCGCACACACACACACAGAGGCGCGCACACACACACACAGAGGCGCGCACACACACACACAGAGGCGCGCACACACACACACAGAGGCGCGCACACACACACACAGAGGCGCGCACACACACACACAGAGGCGCGCACACACACACACAGAGGCGCGCACACACACACACAGAGGCGCGCACACACACACACAGAGGCGCGCACACACACACACAGAGGCGCGCACACACACACACAGAGGCGCGCACACACACACACAGAGGCGCGCACACACACACACAGAGGCGCGCACACACACACACAGAGGCGCGCACACACACACACAGAGGCGCGCACACACACACACAGAGGCGCGCACACACACACACAGAGGCGCGCACACACACACACAGAGGCGCGCACACACACACACAGAGGCGCGCACACACACACACAGAGGCGCGCACACACACACACAGAGGCGCGCACACACACACACAGAGGCGCGCACACACACACACAGAGGCGCGCACACACACACACAGAGGCGCGCACACACACACACAGAGGCGCGCACACACACACACAGAGGCGCGCACACACACACACAGAGGCGCGCACACACACACACAGAGGCGCGCACACACACACACAGAGGCGCGCACACACACACACAGAGGCGCGCACACACACACACAGAGGCGCGCACACACACACACAGAGGCGCGCACACACACACACAGAGGCGCGCACACACACACACAGAGGCGCGCACACACACACACAGAGGCGCGCACACACACACACAGAGGCGCGCACACACACACACAGAGGCGCGCACACACACACACACAGAGGCGCGCACACACACACACACAGAGGCGCGCACACACACACACAGAGGCGCGCACACACACACACAGAGGCGCGCACACACACACACAGAGGCGCGCACACACACACACAGAGGCGCGCACACACACACACAGAGGCGCGCACACACACACACAGAGGCGCGCACACACACACACAGAGGCGCGCACACACACACACAGAGGCGCGCACACACACACACAGAGGCGCGCACACACACACACAGAGGCGCGCACACACACACACAGAGGCGCGCACACACACACACAGAGGCGCGCACACACACACACAGAGGCGCGCACACACACACACAGAGGCGCGCACACACACACACAGAGGCGCGCACACACACACACAGAGGCGCGCACACACACACACAGAGGCGCGCACACACACACACAGAGGCGCGCACACACACACACAGAGGCGCGCACACACACACACAGAGGCGCGCACACACACACACAGAGGCGCGCACACACACACACAGAGGCGCGCACACACACACACAGAGGCGCGCACACACACACACACAGAGGCGCGCACACACACACACAGAGGCGCGCACACACACACACACAGAGGCGCGCACACACACACACACAGAGGCGCGCACGAGCACAAGGGGGAGAGAGCGTGCGTGAGCAGGAGCTGTTGGATATTTGCGCCCTCCGCATCACCTCCTCCCAGAGTTTATATTTGGTATTGTCATAATTCACCAGGGCAGGAAAACCAAGCTGAATGAGTTTTGTTGGTAAGACTGAATATTTTGATGATCACAAACCCACTGATGGATCAGAATCTGGACTCAGCTCATCACCCCTTTCAACTCTGCCTAAAGTGGCTTTTCAATTATTCTGCGGTCACTGGTTCCCGCAGTGCGGGACCCCTCGACACCCGACAGAGACCGTGACATCAGGGACACAAGTATGCCCATCAGAGCTTAGATTGTTTCCACAGGAACGGTCAAGGGCCATGGAGCAGGACGGGCTGAAAGAAGAGAAAGAGGGAGGAGAGGATAAATGGAGAGGTCGTGCAAGGTATTCAGTCCGACCCACCTCACTGTCGAGAAAGAAAGCTTCACACGTTGACTCCAGGGGAAAGGACCCAAAGACCATCCAGCACCCTGAGAACCACAGCCCAGAAAGGAACAGAACTGAAGCAGTCCCAAGCTCCCATCTCTCAGCCCCCCGCCGTCCAACAG
Source organism: Heterodontus francisci (assembly GCF_036365525.1). Taxonomy (NCBI): domain Eukaryota; kingdom Metazoa; phylum Chordata; class Chondrichthyes; order Heterodontiformes; family Heterodontidae; genus Heterodontus; species Heterodontus francisci. The sequence goes on from NC_090405.1 coordinate 52,920,314, forward strand.
GACAATACAATAAGAAGCACAGAGAGGTGATCTAGCAGGCGTGATTGAGTTTCCCCAAATTCACAATGTGAATGAGGGCATCTGACAGTTCAACTCAGGGTCTGGCTGCAGCTTACAAGAAGATTATAGCCACAAACGTTTCCTGTCTCAGAACATCTGCAGAAACGATTCTGTACAAACTGTGAAGCTGTTTGCTGTTGATGTGGAAATGGGACAACGTGCTGGTTGCTGTTATCCCCCTCACTTATAACTGGCTACAATAAATCGGAAATAAACCTCAAGCAGGCACCAGGGAGTGAAGATCTGCAAACGGTTTGGCTGAGTGGGGGAAATCGTAGCCTGAAACCCACCATCACACCGGCCAGGATTGGCTACCAGACAGTGACTGGCAAAAGGAATCCTGACAATACATCAGTTCGTAATCTATTGGCACCTGATCGATTCCAATCACACAGGCCGAGTCAGCGATCAAACATGGCATGGCACCGCAGTGGGCACGACGATGAGCCACGAACCTTCAGGAGGAGTTCAAGTGACATATGGAGCAGAACCAAAAGAATGTGGACCATTCCGAGCTGGGATCAGGTGACTACATGGACTCACTGGACACACATCCTCGTGGGGCTGGAAGCCATTCCTTCATGCTAATGAATCCATTCAATATTCAATCCCAGCTTCAGATCCAGCAGTGACCATAAACAGCATGTGTCGAATCTCTGCCTGCTCACTCACACTCCGGGCGGGGAAGGACCCAATATGATGGTTTCCCCTCTCACATCTAACCTCCAACCTCTCCGTCCCTCACAATCTTCCCTGTCTCGATTTATTATTATTGCAGTCAGTCCAACACATCACCTACAGCTTTCTGAAGAAATGGAAGACCTTGCATGTCTATAGCGCCTTTCACGATCCCAGGGTGTCCCAAAGTGCTTCACAACCAATGAAATATTTTTGAAATGTAGTCACTGTTGTAGCGAACCAAGAGCCAAACTGCACACAGCAAGGTCTTCACATCTAAACAGAGCAAATGAAGCCTTGCTTTTACATCTCATCTGAAAGTTGGCACCTCCGACAGTGCGGCACTCCCTCAGTACTGACCCTCCCACAGTGCGGCGCTCCCTCAGTACTGACCCTCCCACAGTGCGGCGCTCCCTCAGTACTGACCCTCCCACAGTGCGGCGCTCCCTCAGTACTGACCCTCCCACAGTGCGGCGCTCCCTCAGTACTGACCCTCCCACAGTGCGGCGCTCCCTCAGTACTGACCCTCCCACAGTGCGGCGCTCCCTCAGTACTGACCCTCCCACAGTGCGGCGCTCCCTCAGTACTGACCCTCCCACAGTGCGGCGCTCCCTCAGTACTGACCCTCCCACAGTGCGGCGCTCCCTCAGTACTGACCCTCCGACAGTGCGGCGCTCCCTCAGTACTGACCCTCCGACAGTGCGGCGCTCCCTCAGTACTGACCCTCCGACAGTGCGGCGCTCCCTCAGTACTGACCCTCCCACAGTGCGGCGCTCCCTCAGTACTGACCCTCCCACAGTGCGGCGCTCCCTCAGTACTGACCCTCCCACAGTGCGGCGCTCCCTCAGTACTGACCCTCCGACAGTGCGGCGCTCCCTCAGTACTGACCCTCCGACAGTGCGGCGCTCCCTCAGTACTGACCCTCCGACAGTGCGGCGCTCCCTCAGTACTGACCCTCCGACAGTGCGGCGCTCCCTCAGTACTGACCCTCCGACAGTGCGGCGCTCCCTCAGTACTGACCCTCCGACAGTGCGGCGCTCCCTCAGTACTGACCCTCCGACAGTGCGGCGCTCCCTCAGTACTGACCCTCCGACAGTGCGGCGCTCCCTCAGTACTGACCCTCCGACAGTGCGGCGCTCCCTCAGTACTGACCCTCCGACAGTGCGGCGCTCCCTCAGTACTGACCCTCCGACAGTGCGGCGCTCCCTCAGTACTGACCCTCCGACAGTGCGGCGCTCCCTCAGTACTGACCCTCCGACAGCGTGGCGCTCCCTCAGTACTGACCCTCCGACAGCGTGGCGCTCCCTCAGTACTGACCCTCCGACAGTGTGGCGCTCCCTCAGTACTGACCCTCCGACAGTGTGGCGCTCCCTCAGTACTGACCCTCCGACAGTGTGGCGCTCCCTCAGTACTGTACTAGGAGTGTCAGCCTGGAATACGGGCTGAAATCTCTGGGGTGGAATTTGAAACCCCGAAATTTCTGAATCGAGGTGACAGTGCTATCCACTGGGCCGTAGCTCTCACCAAAAAGAATCATGAAGCTGCCTTTTCTAAATGGGTTAAATGCAGGCTGCAGAGAGACTCTCCCCCGGCTGTAGGAAATAAAGAGGGAAGTCGTTCTGTGCTGATAAGCATGGATGACACAGCCCACCAATGGCCAAAAATTAGCTCTGTGGGTGACCCAACCCAACTGCTATTTCTGGAGGCAGAAAAGGGATGAGAAACTAGCTAGCTCTGAAATGTAAGAGTGAGGGCTTGGCTGCTGCTGGGGTCTGGAGACCATCATCATGGTAACAAGCCCAACAACTACAAGGGCTTGGAGCAATTCAAGGCCAGTCCTGGAGCAAAGTGTTTAATCACCAACTCTAGCACGTGGAATGCAGGAGTTGGGGGTGGGGAGCAGGGTCGTGGAGGAGGAAGTAGAGGGCTGAGGTGGGGTGGCACAGGAACGAGGTTAGAAGGGAAGGCAGTGAGGTAAAATATGACAGCAAGGGAGAAAGAGGGATAGACTGAGAGAGGGTTAGAGACCCAGAACGCAAATTACCACCATAGCATTTAAAAACCAAACGAGCGGAAAAGCAGCCTGGCCTGGGACCGGCAGGGCTGGTGATCTGCTGTAGCCAAACCAAAGTCAGCCTCGACATGGCTAGTGTACTGAAGCCTGATCTGTAGGCCTCACCTCAGTAACTCAGCCATTAGTTGGTTTTAATTATTTAAAATTATCAGCATATTGGTTTGGTTAGAATTTCTGCTGATTTTGACATTGAGTAACCTTGTGAAACCCAGCGTGAAACACATGACGAGAGGACTGAATGGGGAACTTGAAACCAAAGTTTTACACAAGTGCCCCACCCTGGGTCCAGCCTGACAGAATACACGTGAAATGAATGAGACTTTTTCAAACAATTCATCTGTGGGATGTGGACATTACTCGCAAGGGCAGCATTTGTTGCCCATCCCTAATTGTCCTCAACTGAGTAGTTTGCTAGGCTATTTCAGAGGGCAGTTAAGAGTTAACCATATTGCTGTGGTCCTGGAGTCACATGTAGGCCAGACCAGGTAAGGACGACAGATTTCCTTCCCTGAAGGACATTAGTGAACCAGATGTCATAGTGGGATTTGAACTCTATTAATCCAGGCCTCTGGAATGCTGGACATGTAACAATCACTGTGCTACTGGTTCCCCCAGACACCCCTGAACCATGTCTTCAACTCTCAAAATCAGAGAAGGGGGGGAGGGGAGAGAGAGAGAGATACTATCAATCTTCGCCCCACTATTGGCATCTGTACTTTCAGCTGCCTGGGCCCTAAATCTAGAATTCTCTCCCTAAACCCCTCTGCCTCTCTCTCCCTCCTTAAGATCTCCCTCTTTGACCAAGCTTTTGACCACCTGCCCTAATATCTCATCCGACTGTCAAATATTTGTCTGACTGTGATCCTGTTGAGATATGTTACTAGGTTGAAGGCACTATGTAAATACAACTTGCTGTTCTACAGTCCTCACCCCTGCCCTGAATGATATTTGAGTCACTGCCCAGTGGCTCAATGAGGACATGTGCAGCGACACGGTCCATGCAGATCCCCCCCTCCCTCAGCTCCCACGAGATACTGGGTTCGGTCCTGGATCTCTGCAGTTAGCTAATCCAGTTGGGGCAGTGGCAGGGGAGTCACAGCTGGTTTAGAGAGGCAGAAATCAGCTAAGATTCCAGTTGCTGATCATTATCCAATGACTGCTGCAGCCTCGTGAGTGAGAGAACGTTAGGTGAGAACAAAACATGACGCCAAGAAACTCGGCACCATCCAGGACAAAGCAGCCCGCTTGATTGGCACCCCATCCACCACCTTCAACATTCACTCCCTCCACCGACGCACAGTGGCAGCAGTGTGTACCATTTACAAGATGCACTGCAGCAACTCACCAAGGCTCCTTCAACAACACCTTCCAAACCCGCGACCTCGACCAACGAGAAGGACAAAGGGCAGCAAATGCATGGGAACACCACCACCTGCAAGTTCCCCTCCAAGTCACACACCATCCTGACTTGGAACTATATCGCCGTTCCTTCACTGTCGCTGGGTCAAAATCCTGGAACTCCCTTCCTAACAGCACTGTGGGTGTACCTACACCACATGGACTGCAGCGGTTCAAGAAGGCAGCTCACCACCACCTTCTCAAGGGTAGTTAGTGTTGGGCAATAAATGCTGGCCTGGCCAGTGACGACCTCATGCTGACAACGTATAAACAAAGAACAGATTAACTGCTTATTCATCTCATTGCTATTTGTGCCATCTTTTGCCTACATAACTAGCTTATCGTGCATTAAAGTCATTTGTTAAACATCAGTTGTTTTGGAGTGTGCCGGAAAGTCATGATAAGTCATTGTGTAAAACACCAAACCTTCTAAACAGGACAAACCCACATAACACCAGCTTCAGCACTCAGTGAAAAAACTCAAACCCAAAGCAAGAATTCACTTGTCACTCCGTGAGCACAAACTGCAGCTGAGTTGAAGCCGCTCTTTAAGAAGTCTGCTTGATGAAGGCAATCACGTCTGAATGCTGCTCGCTCTCTCTCTCTCTCTCTCTCTCTCATTCACCCTGGTACAGGCACGAAATGCAACATAAAACAGTAGGGAGATGGAACAGTTATCTCCACTATAAACTGAGTTACTGCCCTTTCCCCAGATATTGCTAGGGGTTTGGCACAATGTCCAGTGCATCAACCTTGGCTCATCTGAGTCAGAAGATTGTGGATTCAAGTCCCACTCCAGAAAGCTGGGCACATAATCCAGACCAACACTCCCAGTGCAGCATCGTCAGAGGTACGCATTTAGAACGAGAGATCAAACCGAGGCCTCGTCTGCTCTCTTAGGTGGATGTAAAAGATTGCACCGTTTTGAAGAAACGTCCTGGCCAATTTTTATGCCTTAACTAAGATCACTAAAACAGATTATCTGGTAGTTATCACGTTGCTGTTTGTGGGATCTTGCTGTACACAATTTGGCTGTCACATTTCCTACATTACAACAGTGACTACACTTAAAAAAAAAAACTGCACAGGCTGGAAAGCAGTTTGGGACATCCTGAGGTTGTGAAAGGTGCTATAGAAATGCAAGTCTTTTCTTTCTTCCATTGCATGACAGTCAGATGTGCCAGGCAGAGCCTGCTATATTACAGCCAATGGTTGGGTGGATGACACTGCACCCTCTTCAAAGACTTAATCACTTCCTGCCTGCTACAGTCAGTCACATCACAGACCATACACAGGAGGTTCAACACAGAAACAGGCCATTCAGCACAACTGGTTTGTGTTTGTATTTAACCTTCAATCTGAACAAACAGGCCTGATTACATTGAACTGCTCTGTTCCCATATTCCTTCAGCCACCTATCCAATCCAATCTGGAGGTTCCTGCCTCAACCACTAATCCTGGAATGCATTCCACAACCTCACAACTCTGTCAAGACATTTCTCCAGCCCTGCCCTGTTTTAAATCTGTTACAGATATCCGTCTCTACTTCCGGTTCAAAGCACTTCTGCAAGCGTCAACTGTCAAGTGAAAATTGGTGACGTTTCAGGAGCTCGAGGAGACAGAGGGAGCTTAAACTCCTCATCTGATGACGGCCCTGCACTGAAGTGAGGAGAAGCTAGTGCTTCTCGAGATGGGGAACGAGCACGTCCCCTCCAGCATTTGAAGTGGGGCTGTGAGAGGCAGCGGACAGTGCAGTTTACACTGGGTGGGGCAGAGAGGATGACTGCACTCGCAACTGGGCCTTGCACCACGGACAGGTGCAGGTTTGATCCCACTCTGCTGCTGCTCCGCACACACGCTCATTGTGTGGGCAAACACCTGCTTGCTAAAATTGACACGGTTGGATTCTGGCACGATTTCACAAGTAACTAAGTTTTCTAGATTGCTGCACCAATAACACAGGCTGTGGGGGAAAAGCTCCTGTCCATGAGAGACACAAACAGTTGCCAACTGTGATTCAGTTCCCAATCTGAGGTATGCAGAGCAGGGAGCCAAGGCCTCTATACACACCTGTGGTCACCAATTTAGAGCAGAACTGGGTTAATTGCCATGCTCCCATGGTCGAACGGCTCAGTGACACTTGTGGCATCTAGGCTCCTGCATGAATAGGCACTCAGGTGAGGGGGCTAAGTATCCAAGGACTGCACCACGAGGCAGCACCTTCAGGAGAGATGGGGGGGCGGGCGGTGAAAGGGAAACTGCACAAGAGGTTACACAGTTCCTCTAATTCTGGTCATTAATGTGCATTACTAAAATATCTGGGAATCGCAATCCTACTTCCCATCTCTCTGTCCATTGCTGACTGTGGAACAACCAGCATCCAAGACCATGGGGCACTGGGTGGAAATCAAGTTCCTCGGATTTAATCATGTTCAGTCCTTCGATAGTGACAGTACAACAGGGGGCGGGGGGGGGGGGGGGGGGGGGATGAAAAATGACCCTTGGACCACAAGCTCACTCAACGGTGCCAAACTGAACAGTCCCAAAGAAGTTCACTTTCTGGCAATTAAGAATAAAAGAACTTTTGGGGACAGGATATTTGTAGGCCCAAAAAGTCATCTCTTATAGCCCAAACCCACTTCCCATCATACCACTCAATCATTCCTCTCTTCAGAAACCCATCTGTGCCGACTGCTTCAACGCCCTTCGCTTGTAACTTATTCACATCTCAGTAACCTTTTCACATCGAATGTATAGTGTTAAAAACAGGCCATTCGGCCCATCAGGTCTGTGCTCCACACGATCCTCCTCCCACCCAGCTTCATCTCACCCCATAACCTTCTATTCCTTTCTCCCTCATGTGTTTATCCAACTTCTCCTTAAATACATTGAATACTATTCACCTCAACCACTCCCTGTGGTAGCGAGTTCCACATTCTCACCACTCTCTGGGTAAAGGGGGTTCTCCTGAATTCTTTGTTGGATTTATTGATAACTATCATATATTTATGGCCTCAAGTTTTGGTCTCCCCCACAAGTGTAAATATCTTCTCTACATCTGCCTTATCAAATGCTTTGATAATTTTGAAGACCTTTATCAGCTCACCTCTCAATCTTCTCTTTTCCAGAAATAAATTAATAGGTTCCACTCAACTCTCAATTTTAGCCTCCAACTGTATAAATGGGCTCAAGTTGTGGGGGGGGTCGGGTGGTTCCTGGAGAGATAAAGGTTTGAGGAAGGTGGGGTACAGGGTTAGAGATTAATCAAAGGCTTGCTGGCCTAATTAATGTTTCTTGTTCCTAGAAACTCTTTAGGTTTTATACAATGAATTGCTGCCTGTCCCATTCCAACAGGCCAATAGCTTCAGAGAATCCATAGTCTAACAATGCTGATCATCTCTCACTGCTGCCAATGATAACAGGAAGGCCTTAAAAGAGAGCACTGTCAAAGAGCCTTACCGCTTAGCTTCCTCCAGGTGACAGAGATATTCATAGGCAATGTTTTGTCGTCTCCGTTCATCCATCTCCTCGGCCGTAAGACGTTCATTATCCAAAACAGCTGGAAACAAAAATGAACAGAAGTGAAAACACTGGAAAAATATCGACATATCATAAAATCTCCTGTAAAGAAAAAACAAATATCTCCTGTAAAGCATGCATTTCCTTTTCACAATCCTGACTTTTTGTTGTCATGATTTCTGGTCAAGCTTTTCTGTCCCACTATAAATTGCTATGTCAACATATTCCATTCTATTTTGCTATGTCAGCTGTCACGATGTAGTTGCAGACTCTGGCCACGAGATAGTGAGCATCTGCAGTCTCCCAACTCATGCCATCTTGTACACGAAAACAAAAAACTTACTCGACTGACTGGACAATGCCAGGAACAATTTACAGTAAAACAGTGAAGACAATGTGTTCAGAGTTGTTTGTGCGGTCTCCTCTCTCTTGTCTCGGACTTGCGGGCCTATCAGCGAAGTTCTGGAGTGCTCCTGGTGCCTGTTTAAGTGGACCTCAGGGTAAGTCAGCACCTCCAGGCAAAAGGCAAGGGAATGTAAATCGTGATGATTTAATTCTTTCAGGAAACAAATACAGTCCCCATCATGCTTAGCGGACACGTTAGCATCCCACTTGATGTGATGGGCAGTAAATCCTAAAAGTGAAGTACCCGACATATTTCAAAGAAAACAGGAAATCGCACTGAGTAACCACCTCTCCTAATTGTCAGCAGCTGCATCCCGAACCTCATCACTAAGATAATCTCACTTTAACCACTTGAAACTGCTAAGATAATCTTCTAATTTAATAAGCCGAGCTTATTAAACGAGTAAGTGCAGCGTTAAGTGCTTACTGACTGCAACAAAAATACTGCAGTTGCTGGAAGTCTGAAATAAAAATGGAAAATTCTGGAAAATACTCAGCAGGTCAGGCAGCGTGGGTGGAGAGAGAAAAACTGCACATCTCCGCCTGGCCTGAAAGTTTTCCAGCATTTTCTGTTCAGGCGTCAGCCATGATTCAGTGGGTCGTACGAGTGAGAAGGTTGTGCGATCAAGTCCCACTCCAGAGACATGAACATAAAAACTCGGCTGACACTCTATTGCGCTGTCGGAGGGGCTGTCTTTCAGACAAAGACATTAAACCAAGGCACGTCTTCCTTCTCCAGGTGGCTGTACCAGATCCCAGGGCACTATTTTGGAAGAACGGGAGAGTTCTCCCTGATGTCCTGGTCAATATTTATCCCTCAACAAACATAATTAAAACCAGATTTATCTCACTGCTGTTTGTGGGATCTTGCCAGGTGTCAATTATCTACTGCGTTTCCTACAATACAACAGTGAGTACACTTCAAAAGTACTTCATTGGCTGTAAAGTGCTTTTGGGACATGATAAGGTTGTGCAAGTCGCTATATAAATGTAAGTCCTTCTTTCTAACAACTATATAGATGAAGTTGGGAAAGGCTCTATGGCTGAGATCAGTAACTAATTGTCACTCAGAAACTGGCATCTCCACCGCCCTGGGATTTACTCCTCACAATTACGGTATTCAGATGGCAAATTGTGCTGCACAGGGCAAGTGTAGAAATATACACGATTTTTCCTGGGATATGGCACTCTATCTGTGACAGTTCAGAGTTGGGAGGGGAGGAGTCGATGTGACAAGTGCCCATTCTTTATTGCTATTTTACACACTAATACTTCAGATCAGTGGGACATCACTGTATGAATTGTATGTCATCACTTGTGTCATACCCGCTGGTCACCTGCGATGCTCCACATCATTTCTGAGGAGATGGTGACCGAGCTGATCTTCCTGCTGACCCAGGCTGAACTCAGTCTCTGTGGGGCTGTGCGTGTAAGGTGCACCTTCCGATTTGTAGTTGTAGATGGATTTCAGTTCCTCGTGTAGTCACAGGTTGAGTAAGCAGGCGAGGGACTGAGAAAACCACAATTACAGTGTGCATTTGCTGCCATGTTGGATAACCCTGGTTTGACCAGGGTTGTTTTCTCTTTGCTTAAAAGATTATTTTTGCTGCAAGAGGATAGAGTTCCGACGATACAGGAAGTGAAAAATTAGCACTTCATACTTGCTGATAACAACCAAATATGGTACAGCACCTTCCCTGTGAGACACTGAACTGAGGACACATTTATCTGTTCAGGTGGATGTTGTAAATCTCTTTGAAGAGCAGGGAGTTTTCCTTGTTCCCTGAACCAACGTTGCTCCCGCAACCAAAACCAACCAAGATCACATTAACTGGTCATTCATATTATTGCTTTTTGCGAGATTTTACTGTGCACATAATGACTGTCATGTCTACTCCACATCATCAGTCACTGCACTTCAAAAAGTAACTCACTGTAGGTCAACTGCTTGGGACGTGCTGTGTAAATGCAAGTTATGCTTCTCCAAAGAAAACTCTGGACTACCCAGTGACTGCCACATCAGTCAGGCCTGCTGCCCCTCTCCTCCACCTATTCCCCCACCCCCAACAGTACAACGATCATCATGTCCCACAGACTTGTGGATAAACTCAATCTCTACCCAGCCCTAGAATCTCCAATCCTATTCCCAACTGCAACTGTTTTGCAAAGGGTTGCAATGACTCATGGCCACAATGTGCTGTATGAGCTGTATTAACTCTACGAAGAGCACCAGGACAGGAAATAAAACATAAAACCCAAAGCATTCAGTGCTCATGTTGCGGATAAGTTTCAGCACACACAAACCCTCTGCATCTGTGGGTGAACCATCGAGCAGGGAGATCCAGGTGTTTTATCTTAAAAATGTAGTGGGAATCAGTCTTTTACCCAAAAAGGGTAAACTGAAATCCAGTTGTGTCTGCCAACTAGAATCATTCCAAATGAAATGAGTTTGAATAATCTCAACGCTGTTTCAAGAGCACTGACTCAAAGGAGACCTTATATGGGAAATGGAAGAAAGGTCACACAGGAGCAATGGGTTGGTGGGGGGGTGCGGTGGTGTTGGGGTCTGGTCTGGTCTGTGGTTGAGGAGCTTTGTTGGCTCTAAGTACAGAGGGAGTTTTACTCTGTATCGATGTGCAAGAGAAGTGGTGACTGGCCTTTCACATGGACCAGCCTGCTCCCAGCACTGGTCTCACTCAAAACCATTGACAAGGCAATGCCCTCCGGTCAATGGTCAATAGACCACCTGACATACTCCTGACCCACACAGGAAGGTGCCAGGGTCAATCTGGTCTTATGGAAGATAGCTGATCTCAGCTGAGGCAATAGAAGAGCTACAATCAGTCTCAGTGCCCAGGGAAGGGAGGGAGGGGAGAATTGTTCAGATCTCCTGCTACTGGTTGCCAGGATTTCTTTTCAATTGTTTTCAAGATGTGGGTGTAAAATCCTATCTTATATCGACTGTCAAATGTTTACAGATACGACACCACACAAGCTGCACAAGTAGGTTGGAATGCTGTATGCATCTCATCTGCAGCCTCCCCAGATGCTACTTAACAGTTAACCACTTCACACCCACATGCAATGACAATGGGAGGAGGGGGAAAAAGCAGGGAGAAATTATTGGAGACAAATTTCCTCCGTTTGCTGCTTGTAGTGAAGTTATAAATTGTTCTTTTTGGTGGGCGGTCTGCATCCTTGGGCTGTACCTTTTATTCTTCCTCCACATTCCTGGGTCACGGGATCCTTCTCTGTCTATTTAAACAGTAAGGAACACAGCACAGCACCTTATCAATTCAAATTTATCCAAAGGTTTTAAGGGACTCCCATTCCTGACTGTTGCACAGCTCACAGATCTCAGCTTGGGTGGCGAGGGGCGCAGAAGACCCTAGTTAGGGAAAGCCAGTCAGACTTCCTGCTCCTGTGCTATTCAGTGACCCCTGTCGGAAGTGTGCACATTTAACAGACCTGAATGGCACCACAGTCAAATAGTCCACTGACATTCATGAAGGAGGTCATGGATGGGGGAGGGCAGGGAGAATGGGGGTGTTTCCTGTCGATGAGCCCAGTGCAAGAGCCAAATCCTGCACAGGTACAGGGGGAAAAAAGCTGATAGAAATGAAGAGGCTGCCAGACTCTGCTCACCTCCGACCTGGTAACTCGAAAGGAAATCCTCCCTCAATTCTGCCATGACAACCATTTCCTGATCTCTTACACATTTACACTTTGCTCACTGTTTAAACCTTAGTCATGTAAACCCATGAACAGATTCGCAAATGGAGAGCTGACTATTTACCTGTACAGGGATTCACTCACAGGGAACTCATGGGCAACACTCAGAGGTTTGACCCTCTCCTCCGATTTGTTAATAGCAAAGGCTCAAAACATGGTTTTCACACAAACCCTCTCCTCTGTGAGATCAAAGTATTTTATCTTGAATTTGGTGGAAAATTTGGAGGCCCAGGGCTTTGGGGGGGGGGGGGGGGGTGAGGGGGGTAGGTGGTGGGGTGGTAGGGGATGAGGAATAACTCTACTGGAGTTGGTGCAGTTTACAGGATACAGGTGTAGAGGGAGATTTACTCTGTATCTAGCCCATTTTTTTTTACAGTTTTAAAATAACTTCATTAAAAACAGATAAATAAACCAAAAACTCAAATTAAAATGCCATTCTCGGCGTCAACGATGCACTCCAGTCCCTGCGATGCCCACTGGTCGCGGAAAACCTCAAGCGTACCGGCGGACACCGCATGCTCCTTCTCCAGGGACACCCGGGCGTGAACGTAACCGCAGAAGAGGGGCAGGCAATCGAGGAGGACGGACCCCCCGACGGCCCGCAACCTGGACCTGTGAATTGCCACCTTGGCCAGGCCCAGGAGCAGACCGACGAGGAGATCCTCCTCCCGGCCCAAGCCCCTCCGCCCCGGGTGCCCAAAGATCAGGAGCGTGGGACTGAAGTGCAGCCAGAATTTGAGGAGCAGCCCCTTCAGAGACTCAAATAGGGGCTGCAACCTCGCACACTCCGTATAAACATGGAACACGGACTCGTCCAGGCCGCAGAAAGTACAGCTGGCCTGGGAGTCCGTGAACCTACTTAAAAGCCTATTGCACGGGACTGCTCTGTGCAGCACCCTCCACCCCAGGTCCCCGATGTAAAGGGGGAAGACTCCCGCGTAGAGAGACCTCCATCGGGGTTTCCCCTCGCCGCCAGATGGCAACGCGGACCGCCAGGGCGTGTCCAGCCGGCTGACGAGGGCGAGGAAGTGGAGAGTGTGCAGGAGCAGCCCGTACAGGAAATCCCTCCGTGCCGATTGGAATGGCACGGAGGGCATTTCTGAGAGGCGGCTCGGGTTGTGCGGGACCGGCTCCCGAGGAGGGTTTTGGGGCCTGGGTCCGATGAGCAGTTCCGGCCGAGCGGGGGTCAGCTCGGCCGGGATCGCTCCGCACTCCCGAGCCCCCTCGCCACCCGCAGTGAGGGGCGTCCCGGGGGTTTCGGCTACTCCTCCGCCAGCCGGACCGTCCCCGGAGTCAGCCGACCGGACAGCCGAGGTGCTCTCCTCCGCCGGCGGGGGAGCACCCTGACTGGAGGCGACCATGTTCCACACTCGGAACAGATCCCGGTAAAAGCCAGGCAACTCCCTCAGAGGGGCGCGGCTAACGGACTCCACTGGGAGCTGCGTGTCGTCTTGAAGGCACTGACACTGGCGGAAGAAATACGTCGCCAGTGCACACCATCTAGGAAGACGCTCGACGTACAGGTATCTCTGCAGGGTCCGAAGGCGGAGAGTCGCAGCCTGGGTGCGGATGCACACCAGCGACTGGCCGCCCTCCTCAATCGGGAGACTCAGGACCGCGGCAGAGACCCAGTGTTTCCTCTTGCCCCAGAAGAAATCGACGAGTTTCTTCTGGATCTTGGTGGCAAATACAGGGGGCGGGGCCAAAGTGACCAACCAGTACCACAGCATGGAGGCCACCAGTTGGTTTATGACCAGCGCTCGGCCCCTGTAGGAAAGCACTCGGAGCAGTCCTGTCCAGCGCCCCAGCCGAGCAGTGACTTTCGCCTCCAACTCCTGCCAGTTTGCCGGCCAGGCTTCCTCAGCGGGGCTAAGGTGGACTCCCAGATAGAGGAGGTGCGTGGTGCACCACGCAAAAGGTGTCATCTCCTCCGGCAGGGAGTCCACCCTCCACTGACCAACCATGAGTCCGGAACATTTCTCCCAATTGATCCTCGCGGAGGACGCGGCAGAAAAGGTCTGCTGGCAGTCGCGCATCCTCCGCAAGTCAACGGGATCTGTGATTGCGAGGAGCACGTCGTCGGCGTAAGCTGAGAGGACGACCCGCATGGCCGGCTCACGCAGAGCCAATCCCGTCAACCTCCTGCGAAGCAGGCACAGGAAGGGCTCCACGCAGATGGTGTACAATTGGCCGGACATGGGGCATCCCTGACGCACTCCTCTCCCAAAGCGAAGGGGCGCCGTCAAGGACCCGTTAACTTTGACTAGACACTCTGCGGCGGCGTATAAAAGTCGGACTCGGGCCACGAAATGCGGCTCGAGTCCGAAAGCGCGCAGAGTCCCGAAAAGGTATTCGTGATCCACCCTGTCGAACGCCTTCTCCTGACCGAGGGAGAAAGGCGACCGACTGACCAGTCCTCTGGGAAAGATGGATCAGGTCCCGGACCAGGTGGATGTTGTCCTGGATGGACCGGCCCGGGACCGTGTAGGACTGGTCGGGGTGGATCATGTGGGCCAGCACGGAGCCCAGGCGGGTAGACATAGCCCGGGCAAAGATCTTATAATCCGTGCTGAGGAGGGAGACCGGACGCCAGTTTTTAAGCAGGCGGAGATCGCCCCTCTTCGGCAGCAGGACGATGACCGCCCTGCGCCACGAGAGGGGCATCTCCCCGGTCGCCAGGCTTTCCCCCAGGACCCGCGCGTAATCGTCCCCCAGGACGTCCCAGAACGCCCTGAGGAACTCCACGGTCAACCAATCCAGCCCTGGGAATTTGCCCCTCGAGAGCTGGTGGAGGGCGCCAGTCAGCTCTGCCAACGTGAGCGGAGCCTCCAATCCTTCGGTGCCGTCCGGGCTGACCTGCGGCAGGTCCTCCCACAAAACTCTGCGCGCATCCTCGCTGGACGGATCCGGAGAGAACAACGCACTGGAATAAGTACGGACCAGGAGGCCCATTCCCTCCGGATCCGTGATGGAGGATCCGTCGTCGGCCAGCAGCTCAACGAGCTGCTTACGGACCCCCCGCCATTTTTCCAGCGAATAGAAGAAGGGTGAGGCGCGGTCCAAATCTTCCAGGATCTGGATCCGCGACATCACGTACGCGCCTTGGGACCCTATGAGCTGCAGGTCCCTCAGCGCGCCCTTCTTCTCTTTGTACACCTGCCACAGGGCCGGGTCCACGACGGCATGACTGAGGTGGGACTCCAAGTCGAGCACCTCCCTCTCAAGGCGCCCAATCTTTGCTTCCCGCCTCTTGGTCGACCCCTTCGCGTACTACTGACAGAAGACGCAGATGTGAGTCTTGCCCACATCCCACCATAGCCTCAAGGAGGGGAAGCCCCCGTGCTTCCTTCTCCAGTCGGCCCAGAATCGACAGAACGAGTCCCGAAATCGCTCGTCCTCCAACAGCCGGATGTTAAAGTGCCAGTACGTGGACCCCACCCGCATGCGGAGCGGAGTGAACTCCGGCACACCAGGCGGTGGTCCAAGCACGGCACCAGCCGCATGGATGCCGCCGAAACGCGGGAGACGTATGCCTGCGAAAAGTAGAGGCGGTCGATTCGCGACCCCCCTCCTCCAGACCTCCACGTGAAGGCGCTGGAGTCGGGATGGAGATTCCGCCAGACGTCCAACAAGTTAAGGGAGCTGATCAGTCCCCTCAACTTCTCCACCGATGCTTGGCCGCGCTGGGGACCGGAGCGATCCCCCACCTTGAGGGTGCAGTTAAAATCCCCCCCGAGGATGATGCACTCGCCGCTACCGATGGAGCTCAAGAGAGCGGACACTTCTTCAAAGAAGCGCGCTTGCAACGCGCCAGGCCTGGGCGCGTACACATTCCCAAAGTGGAGCGGCACGCTACCCAGGTGAACGGCGAGGTGGAGCAAGCGGCCCGGCACTAGCTCCTTGACCCCCAAGATCTCCGGCTGAAAAGTCGGGGCCAACAAGACAGCCACCCCACTAGAAATAGGGGTGAGGTGATTCATGTAGACCCCACCCTGCCACTCCAGGAACCAGGTGGCTTCGTCTCCCGGAACGGTGTGGGTTTCCTGCAGAAAGCTCACTGCGTATCTCCCTTCCCTAAGGACTGAGAGATTGTGAAATTTGCGGTGAGACCCCCTGCTGCCGTTGATGTTGAGGCTGGCTATGGTTATCTTCATGTCAAAGGTACTTAAAACCCGTCACCAACAGCTCACTGTGAGGAGCACATTGAGGAACACATTAAAACAGCGCCTCTCAACCAGTTTCACGCCCGTGCGCTTGCCCGCTTTCTTCAGGGCGGCACGGACGGACTGTATGATCAGCGCCAGATTCGACCAACGGCCGAGGGCCAGCTGAAATTCATCGCGGCAACCCCTGCAAGCCGCGAGGAAATCCCAGAGTTCCGCCGTGGGGATGAGAGGAGATTCGGTGGGAGGCACGAGGGACTCCACCACCTCACTGGTGATGGAATCAATATCATCCTCCGTGCCCCACAGCGAATCCCCATCCTCCTCCGGATCGTCACCGCCAGCGGCCGACACATCCACCACACACTGTGGGGCGGACGTCCCAGCCGCGCCAGCTGGTCCCGCCTCCGTCACGATCCCACCCCCAGGATTGATGGCGGAGGAGTCCTCTCTGGGTTCCATTGTAAAACTGGAGCCTGTGGGCGCCAGCAGCCAAGGACCCCCCTCCACCTCCGTCCCCAGGCCAACGAGTGGTCCAGGGGAGACATAAGATCCCGACTCCGGAAATCCAGCCGGAGCCGAGACCGGAGGCGGAGAGAGGAGGCCATCTCCCGCTCCGCCAGCACCCACAGGTCCAGCAGATGGGGCAGCATTCTCAGTTTTCACCGGGTCAGGTGTCTCCTGGTTGGTGGTGGACTCCGGCTGGGAGGGCTGACCCTCTGGGGCGTCGCCCTCCCCTTCATTCAGGGCACCCGACCCAGTAGCAGTGGCGGAATGGGCGGCGTCCCCAGGCTCCCCCACCACAAGCAGGGCCCCACTTACTCCTTCAGGAGGGGCCTCATGTACCGGGGCCTTCCCCTCCCCTCCATCCTGAGGAATAGGGAGCTCCTGCCCGGACTTTGCAGCCTTGGTGGTGGCAGTAGGGGGAACCTGAGGATCCGAAACAGGAGGCAGCTCCCCTCCAACAGACGGGCCCTGCACCTCAGGGCCCTGTTATTTCTGTGGAGGGGTGCCTTCTCCTCTTTTTCCCACTAGGGCGCGGAGGCTCAGAGACCTCCATGTCATCAGAGGCCTCCGCACCCTTTTTTTCCTTTTTAGTCACCCTGGGCCTGAGCCCAGCCCTGGGACAGGTGGATTCCATGGGAATGGGCTTTGGGCTGAGCTCAGGCTCGGGTTGAGTCAAAGTGTCCAGGGGACGCGCCTCATGATGTTTCTTTTCTCCCCGCGTCTTCCTTCCACTCGGACGGACGCTCCCCTCCCCGCCGGAGGCTGTGAAAACCACAGCCTCCAGAACCGACTGAGCGGCGTCTATTGGATGTGTGGGGCGAGTGGGAGGAGGTGCTGTGGAACCACTCTGGGCCGCCGAGGTGGAGCTGGCGGCCGGGAGGTTGGGGCAGTTCTTCCGAACATGCCCCACCCCCTTGCAGACGTGGCACCGCGCCCCGTCCGAGGTCCAAAAGACGCGGTAGGCCGTCCCCTGGAACTCCACATTAAATTGGCCCTCCGTGTCCTCCTCCCTCGCCAGCTGCATAAATAACTGGCGGCGGAAGGAGTAGACATGTTGGAGGCTGTGCTCCCGAAGACCAAGCCGGACTGGGGTGATCCCCGACCTCACCTCCCCCAGATGGTGCAGGTGGGGGAGGAGGAACTCACTGGGAATGAAGGGTGGGACGTTGGACAACATTATCCGATGCGCAGTGGCCCCCACAGGGTCCACTGGCAGGAAGGTCCCCCCCACAGCGAGCCCCTTACTCAGGGCCAGGGACACCGCCCGCTCGGTCTTCAAAAAGAACACAGCCTTCCCATACATCTTTGAGGCCGCAACAATGGCCAAGGGGCCGTCAACCTCGGCCATTGCCTTTACGCAGGCCTCAATAGACATGTTGGGGTGGGGACAGCTCTTCACCCCATGGCTGGATGTTATTAATTTAAAGGGTGACGGGGCCACGTGGGCAGCCACAGAAGCTGCAGCTGCATAGGTAGTAGAGGGCCCCGCCACCGGTGATGAAGGGCTTGCCATGGTCTAAGAGCTAAACCCACCCCAAATTGTGGGCTTGCACACCAAATATCAGAGATTCACAGAAAAAACTGAATATGTATTAAAGACAAGCAAACAAACAACAGGTTAGTGGAGAGGCTGAGGTAATAGAGGAGAGGCAAAGGCAGGCTGTTTGGGATGACTTGCTTTCTGGAGGTGGTGCTCACAGCACACTTAAAACAGTCTTTGAACTTGGTCTTCCGGTCTTCTGGTTGGGGGAGCCGTCTTAACCTGGGTCAGCTGAAGCTGTCCAGGCACTATCTATCCCCTTCTGTCTGTTTAGCTGGGCAGCTTCAGCTGACCCAGGCTCGGCAATTGGGGTGGGGAGGGAGCTTCCCTGTGTGCTTGTGCAGCAGCACAGATTCCTGTTGAATTGGCAGCCCCACCCCTTGTTGAAGTTTCACCTCTGCTTAGTTGTAGCTGCTCTCCCTTGCTCAGTGTAGCTCCTCTCTCCACCTCTGCAACCTCCAACTGCCACCAGCACTCTCAGCTGCACCTCGTTGCTGCAATCAGCAGTCAACACTCCACTTCGCCAGCAGCCAACCCCAGTGCTGTACCTGTCCTGGGAGTGTTTGATGGGGACAGTGTGGAGAAAGTTTTATTCCATATCAATGGGCTCTTTCTGTGCTGTGAATTCTCTATATGGTCCATCAGAGAGGGTGGTGATGGTTAAAATATGGCCAGGTAACAGTGTACAGCCCTCTGCCTCTCCTCTGCCCAAGGCCAGTGGCACAGCTGCTGCTCCGCGTGCCTCCACTCACACTTTGCCTGAGAGAAGGTGACCGAGCTCGGATTCAGTGCTGTTCCCTCTCCTTTCATTGTTTGACGACTCAGCTGTCCATGTGCTGTCCTGTTATCCAGGCCCTCCCTGACCTACACGAGCTCACAATGTATTGAATTTCAAACCGTCAAACTCATCGTCAAATCCCTCCACAGCCTCGCACGCACACCTATCCCCAGCACCTCCACTCTTGATGCCTTACCTTTAACATAGAATCATGACTTTTAAAAGGTAGGACATCAATGCAAGTTATGGTTGATGTGAATTCTGGTGATGATGAGGGCTTCTCATAACAAAGGGTTAATCCTGAACACACACTCTGGTCACGTTAATCCTGAGTGTCTCTATTTAGTCGCATGTAATTCATCTTGGGGTCTCTCTCTCCAGGAGGTTAACCCTGCAGTCTCACTGTCTCTCTCTCTCTCTCTCCCTCTGTGATCACAAAATCAATCCTGAGGTCTATCTCTCTGGACACAGGGAGTTCATGGATTTCAGCAGCTAAGCAATGTCTGACAAATCTACATGAGTTTGTTTGTGGAGTCCATGGAGGGGATGCAGGCCAGATTCATCAGAATGATACCAGCGTTAAATTATAAGAACAGGTTGTATAGACTAGGTTTACACAGAATGCAGCAGATTAAGGGTGATTTAACTAGGGTGTTTCAAATGATTAAAGGATTTGATCAGGTAAAAACTATTTCATCTGGTCAGGCAGTCCAGAACAATGGGGCACAACCTTCAAATTAGAGCAAAGGTCGTTCAGGAAACACTTTTTTCAAACAAAGGATTCCCCAAAAAGCTGAAGTTGGTTGGGGAGGGCAGTGGGGAGATATGGCAAAGGTCAATCGAAAATCTCAAGACTGAGATTGATGTTTTGTTTTTTAAAAACTCCTTCACTTCACAGGATGTGGGCGTCGCTGGCCAGGCCAGCGTTTGCTGCCCATCCCTAATTGCCCTTGAGAAGGTGGTGGCGAGCTGCCTTCTTGAACCACTGCAGTCCATGTGGGGTAGGTATACCCACAGTGCTGTTAGGAAGGGAGTTCTTGGACTTTGACACAGCGACAGTGAAGGAACGGCGATATAGTTCCAACTCAGGATGGTGTGTGACTTGGAGGGGAACTTGCAGGTGGTGGTGTTCCCATGCATCTGCTACCCTTGTCCTTCTAGTTAGTAGAGGTCGCGGGTTTGGAAGGTGCTGTCGAAGGAGCCTTGGTGCATTGCTGCATTGCATCTTGTATGTGGTACACACTGCTGCCAACGTGCGTCGGTGGTGGAGGGAGTGAACGGGGTGCCAAGCAAGTGGGCTGCTTTGTCCACTCCTGACTTGTAGATGGTGAGCAAGGTTATTAAGGGTTATGAAGAGATGGGTAGATGGAAACCCAAGATCTACCTGAACGGTTGGACAGGCTCAAAGGGATGAAAGGCCTCAACCTGGTCCTTTCCTAAGGTCTCCCTCTCGGGTCAATCCCAGGGTCGGTGTCTCTCTCTCTCTCTCCCTCCCTCCCTCCCTCCCCCTCTGGTTAATCCCAGGGTCCGTCTCTCTCTCTCTCTCTCTCTCTCTCCCTCCCTCTCTGGTTAATCCCAGGGTCCCCCTCTCTCTCTCCCTCTGGTCAATCCCAGGGTCCGTCTCTCTCTCTCTCCCTCCCTCTGGTCAATCCCAGGGTCCGTCTCTCTCTCTCTGGTCAATCCCAGGGTCCCTCTCGCTCTCTCTCCCTCTGGTCAATCCCAGGGTCCTTCTCGCTCTCTCTCCCCCTCTGGTTAATCCCAGGGTCCGTCTCTCTCTCTCTCCCTCCCCCTCTGGTTAATCCCAGGGTCCGTCTCTCTCTCTCTCCCCCTCTGGTTAATCCCAGGGTCCGTCTCTCTCTCTCTCTCCCTCTGGTTAATCCCAGGGTCCCCCCCTCTCGCTCTCCCCCTTTGGTTAATCCCAGGGTCTGTCTCTCTCTCTCTCTCCCCCTCCCTCCCCCTCTGGTTAATCCCAGGGTCCGTCTCTCTCTCTCTCCCCCTTTGGTTAATCCCAGGGTCCGTCTCTCTCTCTCTCTCCCTCCCCCTCTGGTTAATCCCAGGGTCCATCTCTCTCTCTCTCCCTCCCCCTCTGGTTAATCCCAGGGTCCCCCCCTCTCTCTCTCCCCCTTTGGTTAATCCCAGGGTCCGTCTCTCTCTCTCTCTCTCTCTCCCCCTCTGGTTAATCCCAGGGTCCCCCCCTCTCTCTCTCCCCCTTTGGTTAATCCCAGGGTCCGTCTCTCAGTCTCCCACTGGTTAATCCCAGGGTTCGTCTCTCTCTCTCTCTCCCTCCCTCTGGTTAATCCCAGGGTCCCCCCCTCTCTCTCTCCCCCTTTGGTTAATCCCAGGGTCCGTCTCTCTCTCCCGCTGGTTAATCCCAGGGTCCGTCTCTCTCTCTTCCCCTCTGGTTAATCCCAGGGTCCGTCTCTCTCTCTTCCCCTCTGGTTAATCCCAGGGTCCGTCTCTCTCTCTTCCCCTCTGGTTAATCCCAGGGTCCGTCTCTCTCTCTTCCCCTCTGGTTAATCCCAGGGTCCGTCTCTCTCCCTCTGGTTAATCCCAAGGTCTGTCTCTTTCTCCCTCTGGTTAATCCCAAGGTCCATCTCTCTCTCCTTCTGGTTAATCCCAAGGTCCATCTCTCTCCCTCTCTCTCTCCCCCTCGTTAATCCCAGCGTCGGTCTCTCTCTCTCCCTTTCTCTGGTTAATCCCAGGGTCGGGCTCTCTCTCTCTCTCTGGTTAATCCCAGGGCAGCCTCCTCCCGAGGTCCCCCATCATCACAGATGCCAGACTTCAGCCAATTTCATTCACTCCGTGTGATATCAAGAAACAACTGAAGGCAATAGTACTGAAGACCTGTGCTCCGGAACTTGCCGCGCCCCTAGCCAAGCTGTTCCAGTACAGCGACAACACTGGCACCTACCCGGCATTGTGGAAAATTGCCCAGGTATGTCCTGTACACAAAAAACAGGACAAGTTCAACCCGGCCAATTACCGCCCCGTCAGTCTACTCTCAATCATCAGTAAAGTGATGGAAGGTGTCATCAACAGTGCCATCAAGCGGCAGTTGCTTAGCAATAACCTGCTCACTGATGCTCAGTTTCGGTTTTGCCAGGGCCACTCAGCTCCTGACCTCATTACAACCTTGGTTCAAACATGGACAAAAGAGCTGAACTCAAGCGGTGAGGTGAGAGTGACTGCCCTTGACATCAAGGCAGCATTTGACAGAGTATGGCATCAAGGAACCCGAACAAAACTGGAGTCAATGGGAATCAGGGGGAAAACCCTCCGCTGGCTGGAGTCGTACCTAGCACAAAGGAAGATGGTGGTGGTTGTTGGAGGACAATCATCTGAGCTCCAGGACGTCACTGCAGGAGTTCCTCAGGGTAGTGTCCTAGGCCCAACCATCTTCAGCTGCTTCATCAATGGGCTTCCTTCAATCATAAGGTCAGAAGTGGGGATGTTCGCTGATGATTGCACAATGTTCAGCACCATTCGTGACTCCTCAGATACTGAAGCAGTCCATGTAGAAATGCAGCAAGACCTGGACAATATCCAGGCTTGGGCTGATAAGTGGCAAGTAACATTCGTGCCACACAAGTGCCAGGCAATGACCATCTCCAACAAGACAGAATCTAACCATCTCCCCTTGACATTCAATGGCATTACTATCGCCGAATCCTCCACGATGAACATGCTCGCGGCTACCATTGATCAGAAACTGAACTGGAGTAGCCATATAGATACTGTGGCTACAGGAGCAGGTCAGAGGCTAGGAATCCTGCAGCGGGTAACTCACCTTCTGACTCCCCAAAGCCTGTCCACCATCTACAAGGCACAAGTCAGGAGTGTGTTGGAATACTCTCCACTTGCCTGGATGGGTGCAGCTCCAACAACACTCAAGAAGCTTGACACCATCCCGGACGAAGCAGCCCTCTTGATTGGCACAACATCCACAAACATCCACTCCCTACATCACCAACACACAGTGGTAGCAGTGTGTACCATCTACAAGATGCACTGCAGCAATGCACCAAGGCTCCTTAGACAGCACCTTCCAAACCTGCAACCTCT